>NC_088241.1:14807846-14877846 GCF_036934945.1 Oncorhynchus masou masou | reverse complement strand
AAATGGTCTAAATCACACACTTATCAAGACAACATCCCTGGTGATCCCTTCGGTCTCTGATCTGGCATAAATAAGGAATTTGAAATTATTTTTTACTTTAGATAGTTAAAACCAAATACTTTTAGACTTACTCAAGTAGGATTTTACTGGGTGACTTTCACTTTTGTCATTTTCTGTTAAAAGGTATCTTCACTTTTACTCAAATATGACCCCCAATGACCTCAGCAGAGCTATGTTTTTGTAAACCCTTCCACTCCCATTCATCTTAGTGGCATTTGGCATTCCTTAAAAAGGGGGAGGGGGTTCTAATTCCTCTCCCTTTGATTGGATGGAAGGCCTCCAATCTGGCAACACTGCCAGGCAAACACAAACACTCCCAGTGGGGATCTCTGTAAGACCTCATCGTGGGCAGGGACTGGGACACGAGTCAGGATCGAGGGAAAGATGAATGGAGCAAAGTACTGAGAGATCCTTGATGAAAACCTGCTCCAGAGCGATCAGGACCTCAGACTGAGGCAACAGGACAACGACCCTAAGCACACAGCCAGGTGTGGCTTCAGGACAAGTCTCTGAATGTCCTTGAATGGCCCAGCCAGAGCCCGGACTTGAACCTGATCTAACATCTCTGGAAAGACCCAAAATTAGCTATGCAGCTACTCTCCCCATCCAACCTGATAGAGCTTGAGAGGATCTGCAGAGCATAATGGGAGAAACTCTCCTAATACAGGTGTGCCAAGCTTGTAATGTCGTACCCAAGAAGACTCGAGGCTGTAATTGCTGCCAAAGGTGCTTCAACAAAGTACTGAGTAAATAGTCTGAATACTTATGTAAATGTGATATTTCAGTTTATTTTATACATTTGCAAAAATGTATAAAACCTGCTTTTGCTTTGTCATTATGGGGTAGTGTGTGTAAACGATCTAATCCATTTTAGAATAAGGCTATAACGTAACAAAATGTGGAAAAGGTCAATGGGTCTGAATACTTTCTGAAGGCACTGTATATGTAGGCTACTGAGCTGATGCTTTAAGCACTACAATTAAAAATTAAGACAAATTACTGCCTACTGCTCTTCACAGATTCTGTCATTAGGCTCCTAAAGTTTCCGGTAATAGGCGACACCCTTTCCCATTTGTAATGTCAAGTTACCGTACCATTTCTACTGATCTGCGTGCCAATTATGATTTCCATATAAACAGTTTCATGGAACAGTTTCATATCATTTATAATAAAGTCTACATATCTCAAAATCAATGTCAGGTAGAAAATATCCAGAAAAACTAATACCTTAAAAATTACTTTGAGAAGCTACACAGTGATGGTGAGTTAAGACAAACAGAAATAGTAGGCTATCAGATCCCAAAATAGTGACATTTATAAGACTACATTTGCATGCAGGCCAGGCAGCCTAGGCCTACTTCTATGTACAATCAGGTGGGTGTCCTTACTCAAGATTGACAGGGTGCTCCACACAAAAGACACTGAATAAATTGATAACTCATAAATGGAATGAAATAAACCAAAACTCTCAAGTGTAGCCTAGGTTGTACACTCTACAATGTGTCCACTCCTCCAATGACAAGACTGTAGTAGTAATAATAATACATTCACAGTAATTACCCTAAAAACAAACATTGTAGATTAGAAATGATGGGAATTAACAGTAAATGTACTACTGGATGGCACACCAGTGTCACCCCACAGCTTCCGCAATGGTGTTTGTTCTTCACTGAGACAGCCGTGAATCAGACAGGTGTCTCGTGTGCCATACATTTAACATATTTGCCACTGCTTGTCTGAAGAACCAAACCATCGTCCAGTCGACGAAATGGGGTCAGCCCTACACAGCATAGCCTCAGGTTACACACCCACATTTATCACTAGCTAGCGGTGTGTCGACAATTATTCCTCCTGCATCCCAATCCAATAGCAAAACGTACAATTCAGTGACAAGTACGGTTGCTGATTTCTCTCTCTCACACTTGCACACTCACTCGCAATCTATAGAACGATCCATATTGTCTAATGATGTTTGTTAAATCAACAACAACCTAGTCTGGCCTTTGATTTAAAGAAAAATTGTTCACAGAGAAAATAACTGTCTCTCCACATGCATTGATTATAGACGCACACATGCATCAATAAGCTCTATGGCTTGACTTACTGTAGTAGGTCTTTTCATTCTTTGTGGAATGTAGTTCATTGATGAACTGTTATAAACTGCCATAAAATGAGGATTGAATTAGAATTCCATGGAGGCAGCAGAGTCAGGGCCACAGGTGTTGGGCACCGTCCACACACACACACTTAGTATTACATTCACGACTCCATTGGGCTGTAAACTAAAAACACACATTTATGTCTGAATCAACTGAGGTTTACTGGTGATGAGGGCAACTATTGATCTACGCTAAACAGGCCCTGCAGTGAGTGAGAGAGAGAGTGAGAGAGACAGGGCCAGTGATGAATCCATACTAAAAGCAGTCAAAGCAAGACTAATGAACACACACCTGACCTTCTCCCAATCCCCATGGCATTTGCAGCTCTATAGCGGAGGGGCAAGGACACCTCATTAACATAACACCTGGAGGATACAGACATTCATTGACAAGTTCACACATTCAAAAAAAGGTTGCTTTTCCAATTTGAAATAAGACTAGTCTATTTCTGCAGTGTTGTTTTTGCTGTGATTGTCTGGGAAGAAACATTGATTTAGATAAGAATGTTTCAATTATATTCTCCCATTCCTCTAAAAAAACATTTCACATTATTTTATCCGTTAGGATCCTCACATCTTTCTCTCCTCCTCCCCCTCTCAGACACCCATAAACAGCGTGGCCTTGAGGACAGAGCGAGGGGGAGAGGAGGGAGTGTGTTTGAATAAACCAATAACTAACATCACTCACACAGGAACATGAACGACAAGAGAACAAGGGCCCCTGTATGTACTGGGTCTGGCAGGCGGGGGAGGGAGAGAGGGAGCTCAAGTGATGGTGGGACAATCAGTTGTTCATTCAGTCCTATAAACCAACTGACCTACCAACCAATGGACTGACTGAAACACAATCCTCAGCCTGCACTGTCTCTGCATCATTCTAAAGAAGCCACCTGTTCCCAAATGGCTGAAGAGACCCATCAGGAGGATCTCAAGTGTCTTCACTGCTGGTCGCTGCACAAAGTCAATTTGGCCTAATGTCACATTTCTCTCTTCTTCCAAAAGCGTGCGACTGTAGCCTGCTCTCTCCCCTGACCCTGCCAGCCCACCAGTCACTCTCACACACACACCAACGCTGTTTACTCAGCCGTAAAGACGAAGTAACCAGTCACAGCTGACCCCATAGCCCTATTTCAATATAAAGCACCATGGCAACGGGGTTCAAGCCCTCCTGACCCACATAGGACCTGCACCTCGTTAGGGGGTATTACAGTGTTGTTTTAGGGCTCAAAGTGGAATCCCATCCATTCTCTACTACATGTCTTTTATTGATTGTTTTCATACTATAGAAGCCTACCTTAATTAAAAACAAATGTAACTCCCTGTTATTACACTGTAAGCTGGGTTATGAGACTATATTAAATTGAAATGGATGACAACTGAACTAAGCCTACCTTCCTCTACTAAGCTATTGAAACTCTGTATGGTCATATCCTTAAAAACAAGATTTTCTTGGCTTAGCAGAGAACAGAAAACATTTTCCAACAACCATTCTCCCGCAAAAAAACCCCACACAAACAAGGCCCGAACATTGTCGTGTAAGAGCTCTTTCTGTAAAATCAATAAAGTGAAGAGGGAGCTGTGTACACTTGAACTGGTTAAACAAGCATTTTTCCTGGTAAATATGAACCTTTTGTTGTTTGCCACCGTTTTCCTTCCCCTAAGTGCACTAGATGTTCTGTAAAAGTGGATTTGGGCTGAAAAAGGTCCACACCATAAATAAATCTGAAAATAAAATACATTTCTGGGCCGGATGATATTGTTATTATTATTATTATTATTATTATTATTATTGTGTTATGAACAACAATGCTCCCGAGTGATGCAGCGGTCTAAGGCACCGCATCACTACAGACCCTGGGTCGATCCCGGGCTGTATCACAACCGGCCGTGATTGGGAGTCCCATAGTGCCGCGCACAAATGGACCAGCGTCGTACGGGTTAGGATTTGGCCGGGGTAAGCCGCCATTGTAAAATAAGAATTTGTTCTTAAGTGACTTCCATAGTTAAATAAAGGTTCAATGTTTTTAGTTTTTATTAAACCAACTACAGCAGGCAATACAGTAGGCCTCGGCTAGGCCACTACTCTCTCTTTCTGTGGCACTAAAGTTTCCTTAGACAGTGTTGACTTTTTTGTCCATGGGAAAAGAAAAAATAGAGGTCTGGGTTAAATTGCCACTACAAATAAATGAATATAAAGATGTACATTTGTTTGGGCTAACTTGCCTGATCACTCTGCAAGTATAGGGAGAGAATCTACACACCTGAGCTCGAAGCCTACCACACCTGAATCAATTAACCTCCCGAATAAAGCAAATACATTACCAACATCTTTTGATCTTTATATGCAAGTGTGACGCCAAAAGATGGCACAGTTGAAAAGTTAAATATAGCCTAATATAGCCTATTTTTTATCACCTGGGAACATGAACAGCAGTGTGCGGTGTTGTCCTTTTTATTGGCCATGTTCGCTCCCACTGACATTACATGGGGAATAATGTTATTTTAAGACTATTAAACTGAATGTCTAGAATGAGTATTATGATGCATTTACATGACACTACAACATTCTATGGCTGCCATGTTAGCCCAAAATCCACTCAAACTCTAAGTTTAGCTTTTTTTCCCTTCCATTAGTCCACTGTTGATGCAGTCCCAAAATGTTTTGCATGTCAGGGGTAAAGTAGTGAAAATATTGGACTTTCAAGAAGCACAGTGTCACCGGCCATATCATCATGCAGATGCAAAATGCATCATCATGGTTTTGTGGCTGGTGACACTATGTCCAATATCCTTACACCTAACTGCTGACATGAAAAACACTTAGGAAAAAATACCAAAAGAGTCTGAGTGGATTTTCCCTTTAACATGATATGGTGAATATTTAAACAATACTATGTAACTGAATGTCTTGAATTAGAACAATATTCAATATTCTCAGTTGGTAATTATCCAAGTAATTATAAACTGGGTGGTTTGAGCCCTGAATGCTGATTGGCTGAAAGCCGTGGTATGTGGCTGTATACCAAGGGTATGACAAACATGTATTTTTACTGCTCTAATTAGGTTGGTAACCAGTTTATAATAGCAATAAACCACCTTATGGGTTTGTGGTGTAGGCTGCGTGCGATGGCTGTCTAGTTATCTTATAAGGACTGTATCCTGGCACTCCGCGTTGCGTCGCGTAAAAACAGCCCTTGGCAGTGGTATATTGGCCATATACCACATCCCTCGGGTATTATATGGATCTGGGCACAAGTGTTTATTTAAAATACACAGGCCACAAGGACTCTATCAAATGCGACTCTGCAGCCTCAATCACTTTATGGCGTTGGTGGCAAGTAGGCTACACACTGTTGCTGCACTGTTTACATTAAAAGCTATTTCAAACCCAATGTATGTGTTGTGAACTGGAACTAATCGAGGATGATGTGTCAGATAGAGGAAAGAAAAGGCGCAGGGGGACGTAAGGAATTGAAGGAGAAGAGTGGTCCTGGGGAAAGAGGATCAAGGACACGCAACAGCGCTAGGGTTGTATTTGGAAAAGAACAAGTGACGATGCACCTGCTGGCACCAGGAAGAAAAATATACTTTGATTGCCAACTGAACCACACCTTAGCAAAAACACCGCGTAGCCTACTTTACGCCGAAACTCATGTAACCGAGGGAGTGTTACGATCAGAAAATAGTCTAGTCAAATTAGTTTAGGGACAAGACTGTTTATTAATAATTTATTTCACAACCGTAAGAAGGAAAATGTTATCGTAAAAAAACATGTCAAGACCTAGTGTACACCTGCACGTTGATTGGATCGTAACTGAAACCTCCCCGGCAGGTAACGCAACCAAACGAACCGTGGTAAAAGTACAAGATAACAATTAGCTTGGGCTGCTGGTGAATGTCCGTGGTGGTTTTTGAAATATGTTCTTCTTACCTTGAAAAGTCAGCAACGTGACCACGCTGAACAGTCCGATGATTTTTGTGAAGTCATGCCTATTCCGAGCGTCCTCTCTCGCCATGCTGTCTGTGCTGATTAAAATTAATCTTATGTCGTTGGTAAAACAAAACCTCTATCCGTGTCTTTTCCCGGTTTGAACTTAATCCTGAACTAATCAGAAGTCTAATTCAAACCGTTAGTTTTCAAACGTCCTTCACTGACTGCGCTTATGTCGGAGCCCGTTAAAACGAATAAAAAATCCTATCCAATTGGTCCAAGCGATGCGGACAAGAAACTCACAAATGTATATTGCTCTGGTAGCTAAAAAGGTGGATTGGATTGCGTGTGCTCTATCAACTATTTCCACACTGCGGAGAGATCTCTACTGGGTGACTGGTTGTGACGCCATAGACTATCCCTAGGCAACGTCACAGTTCCTTGAAATCAAACGATATGTGGCTGGAAGTTTGGAAACTCCCTAAAGTATGACAATCTTTAGGAATTATACTTTTTAAAAGATTGTGTTATCCAAAACGGAAACCTTGTTGATTTCCAGCACTGGCTGGACAACACGGTTAATAGGGCGCACACCTACATTTGTTGAACCTCAAGGCGAGCTGTCTGTCTTGCCTGTATTTTACAAAAAAAATAAACTTGGCATATTCGTCAATGTACCCTCTTCTGTTTTCTACTGTCTTTTGATTGGAAATTACATTTTTTTTTTAGATGGAGGATGCTACAAACTTCGAGTTTTGATTTAGAACAAAAATAATCTACCCGTAATGTGTTGGCTAATTTATGGGAAAGTACACCCTCCAATATTTTACACTGATTTGGTCAATTGTAATACATGTACCATTCAATTACCTAGTTCAAGGCACAGTAGCCCAGCAGTGGTGGGTATGAGGCAAAGGAATGATTATAGCGCCCTCTGCTGTTTGGCTCTAACGTCCCTCAATCATGACACAGCCTACTAAAGTGTCGCAATAAAATAAACACTGAAAAAAAACGTTACAATCCAATAACCACTAACATTAGTGTCACAATCAACATCTTTGACGCATATGTCACAGTCAAATAACCACTGACGAAGACCAGAGATCACAATCAAATGACCACCCTCAGGTGTGATTCTAAAGACCTTGATTAGCTCAGGTGTGTTAAAACAGGGCTGGAACTAAAGCTTGCAGACCCAGATCAGATCTCTGGGTTAGTCACCCCTGCACTCACTAATCAAAAAACAACATTTTCTTATTGTCCACCAAAGCAACATAGGAAAGCCAATATTATCCTGCAGCTTTAAGGCTAATCTGTACGTCCATGTGTTTTACAGGCATGCAGAGAACACTTATTCATTGTTATTACCTCCTTCTCATCCCATATTTCACTCTTTGCCCTTGACCTCTCATTTCCTCTCCTCTACTCTCCTCTCCTCTGTCAGTCCACAATTGTCACCTCTGAATTCTCACAATCTCTTTTCACTTTCAATACTCTGAGCCCTTCTCCGAGCCATGTAGGGACCTAACTAATTTTCTCTCATCCCTCTGGCCGATGTTATGTCTGGATTTGATCACTCTAACCTCTCCTCGTTTTGTCCCTCACTTTCTTTGTCCCGGCCTTGTCTTTCACTCTTCTCTCTTCGTTTTCCTCTCCACTCCTGTCACCTTGTCCTGGGGTTGCCTGTGGGTCTGTGACGAGGATAGTGGAGTTCATAGTTGTCTGGTATTAGCTCATTGGCAGCACTCATTAAACTGAGCCAGAGCTTAGAGTGATTATTTATCCATGAGGGAGGAGATCAGTACTACCATGCTCTCTCTCTTTTGCCTCTCTCTCAATTCAATTCAAGGGCTTTATTGGCATGGGAAACATATGTTAACATTGCCAAAGCAAGTGAAGTAGAAAACAAAAAATAAAAATGAACAGTAACATTACACTCACAGAAGTTCCAAAATCTATCCTATCTATCTATCTACAGTATCTCTCTCTCTCTCTTTCTCTCTCTCTCTCTCTCTCTCTCTCTCTGGTTTCCATCACTCTCTCTCTCTGGTTTCTATCACTCACCCTGTCACTACTTCTCTTTCAGTTGCTACTTTCTATTTGTTCCTGTATTTTCCAATTTATCATACTGTCATACATCTTTCTCTTTTCCTCATTTATCTCCCCCTCTTTCTCTCCATTGTCCAGTCTTTCTCTTTCTCCACACCCTTCCCCTCTTCCATCTCTCCCATGCCTCTCTCTCTTTCCTTCTATCCCCTCTCTCCCCTTCAGCTCAGTGGTAATTAAGAGTGTATCTGGTAATGGAGTAATGGAGCTCAGAGGAGCTGATAGCACCGTTAGCTTAATTAAACACATTTTTGGGATGTAAAGACATTTAGCCCAGGGGTTCCACTGCTCCCACTATAACCCAAACTCTTTATCTCTCTAACTTCCTCGTTACCTCTCTCTGTCTTTCTCCCTCACTTTCATTCTGTCCATCTCTTCCTCCCTGTCTCTCCCCCTTTACTGATCTTTTTCCCTTTCTCACTGTCACATATACTGTACGTGTTTGTTCCTTTTGTCGTTCTCCAACCCCAGGTTAGAGGTCATCATATCGATTTTATCCCAATTCAAGTTCTTCCCTCTCTGTTCAAGAACATACACAGCTGCAGCATGAGTTTACAACATCACGTAGCCTGGTGTGTTATACTGTGTGTGTGTGTGTGTGTGTGTGTGTGTGTGTGTGTGTGTGTGTGTGTGTGTGTGTGTGTGTGTGTGTGTGTGTGTGTGTGTGTGTGTGTGTGTGTGTGTGTGTGTGTGAGAGAGAGAGCGTGTTGCCTGTGTGCGTGTTTCTGTGCCAGTCCTATAAGTGTTTATCAGTCACCAACAGACTACCAGTCAGTGGACACAGTGACACTCTCTTCCTGAACACTATCAAGGTTTTGAATGGGTCGTATCCTGTTCAAAGCAAAGGCACAAGTTTGGCCCCAAATTGCACCATATCCCCTATATAGTGCACTACTTTTGACCAGTCATATTGGCCCTGGTAAAAAAGTAGTGCATTAAATAGGGTATAGGATGCCATTTGGAACTTAGCCACATTCCCTGTTAATGACAATTATAGAATACAGAAATGTTACTAGTAAACTGGAGATGAGAAGGGTGTTGTTGTTTGTGGTGGTGGTGGTGGTGGGTGCAAGTGGAGAGTGTGTGTGGGTCTGTGTTTGAGTTGACTTTACATCTGCTCCGCTGCCTCCGCTTGGACCATGGAGTTTAGATGTCTCCTCTTTGTTCTTATTTCTTCTTCGGTGGTGCTCATCACTCAATCTGACACAACCACTAAAGGTATGGTGAAATTTGAACCATTGATAGATGACATCGCACAAATTTCCTTCACTTGCAAGTATTCTCTGTTATGACTGGGTTACTCGCTCGTTTTAAAGCTGAAAACGAATGTGAGATTCTTCTGTCGGTGTTCAGTGGATTTTTTATCAGAAAGTATGTGGAAAACTTAACATTCAAAATAATCAAGGTAGTATTTTATAGCCTTTTTTTATAGCCTCATAGCCTGTTTCCTCTCTAGGTTTCTTCCTGAGTTCTGGCCATTCTAGGGAGTTTTTCCTAGCCACCGTGCTTCTACACCTGCATTGCTTGCTGTTTGGGGTTTTAGGCTGGGTTTCTGTCCAGCACTTTGAGATATCAGCTGATGTAAGAAGGGCTTTATAAATACATTTGATATTTTATGAATAAGGTAGTATTTCAGTAGAGGTTTACAAATATTCCTGTCGTTTGAAGGTCAAACCAGGGATACACATCTCTAATCCGTCCAGTCTGGCTGGCTCTCAACTCTCCTTGGCGTTTAATTGGTCCATTAATGCCATTGATTAGGCTTAAATAGTCCACAACACACTGGCTCTTCCTGATCTAAATCAGTTACTGATTAGAAAGGAAGGATAAAAACCTGGGGATGCGTTCCAACTGGCACTCTATTACCTATATAGTGCACTACTTTGTACCAGGGCTCTAAGAAATAGGGTGCTATTTGAGAGTCCTCTCGAAGCAGAGCTGAGCATCTCTGGGTTAAGTCTGAGTGTTGATTGTGGCTCCAGAACTAGTCACCTCTTATCTCCTCAGGTCGATTCTATCAGTAGTGAGGCCAGAGCCTGATCCAACTGCAACCCCATTCTACGAGCACGTTTAGTTTTTACAGAGCACATAGAGCTGGATAGGTGTGAGCAGCCATGGCAGAAGTTCCCCTGTAAGCCCATTGGAAGGTTAGACCTATCACTATTTCACTCACTTGTTTTTTTGTGTGTGTTTTTTGTCATTATCAGACCCTGACTGGAGTGATATCGTTGTGACAATGGTTGGCAGGGAAGTTACCTTACCCTGTGTTGATTGGCCTCTCACGGGTTCTGTGAGCATTAATTGGAAGATGAAGTCTCCTAGCGTGGACCACTGGAAACTGGTCCTCTCGGCCAATGAGAGGCAGCAGTTCTCGGGGGCAGCCTCAAAGGCTTCCATGCGATTGGTTGACTCAAACTTTCAGGAAACTGGGGACTTCTCTCTGCTGTTCATCCCCAAAATGGAGGACAAGGGTCGCTACTCCTGTCTGATTATACAGCAACAGAAGAAACTGAGAGAGAAGATCATACTATTAGCCATCCTCACAGGTATAGAACTTTGGTCCTGCACACAAACCTACCGTTACAGTATGTCCATATACATGTAATATACAGTTGTGATGGTATTGATACAAATATTATGTATAAATAATTCCCCATGCCCACTTTATTTGACACCATCAGGTCTGACTGTAGTAGCAATATCCCACATGTTTTTTATCTCTTCTATCGTTCCTCCTATTTCCTACCTCCTACATCGGTCCCAGTCTCTATCTTTCCTTCAGCCACTCTCCCTCAGCACAGCACACTGCGTCTGATGGCAGAAGTGTCCCCCGCCTCCGCCGTTTCCGAGGTAACCTGGCTGTCCCCTGGTGGGAAGCCCCTACGATTGGCAAGGAGGTCAGGGGGGGGTGTTGCCAAGCTGCCCCAGATACGCCTCACTGACCAGGGGGTATACATCTGCCAGGTGTACCCAAGGGGTAACAGCAGCTCCCCTATGTTCCCCTTCACTGTGGACCTCCGCGTGGATGGTGAGATATGACGGGAGGGGGGTAAATTAATCTCAATACTCCAAACAAAGCATTGTATCTAGATCGGCCTTGTATTGGCATCGTTATATAATTGACTAGTGTTTATATGTGCTCCCACTATATCCACTGCTCCCACACTAACCCACATTTTTTATTTCTGTCCCTTTCTCTCTCACGCCCTTGTTCCCTCTCTGTCGTTCTTCCTCTCTCTCCCTCTCCCTCTCAACCTCTCTCTCTCTCTTTCTAGGTATGAATGTGGCCTCGTTCACCAATATAAGCCATAGTGAGTGCCGGTCACCATGTACAGTAGACTCTAGTCGAGCTAAAACACAGAGTCAGCAGCCTTTGGATCAAGCAGCACAATACAAACTGACCTTACTGAGGGACCAGCTCTCTCTCAGAAACATAACGACATAATCCTATTGCTGCTGTGCACCTCTCTCTATCTCTCTTTCTTTTCCTCTGTCTGTTCTGTTCCTCTCTCCACTGCCACTTCTGTCACTCATCCTCCTCTCTATATCTCTATACCCCACCATCTTCCCTACATATTTCTCTCACTGTTCCCCCACCACTCTCTCGCTCTCTTCTTATCTCTCACGTTCTCTCTCTCACTTACATACCTCTCATTCTCTTCCTCTCCCCATTCCCCCCATTCTCTCTCTCTCTCTCTCCCTCCCCCTCCATCTCCTCTCCCCCTCCCTAGGTGCTCAGATCTCTATGGCCAGTCTCACCCAGACCCCTCTCACCCTCGCCTGCCCTCCGATGCGGGGCGACTATGTCCTGCTCTATTGGAAGCCCCCAGACAGCAGAAACATCAACACCACAACCCTGGTCTACGAGTACGACCGCTGGAGGGACCGCACAGAGCAGAGCAAGGTACACTCAGAAGAGGATGTGTGTGTATGTGTTCTTGCTTACGTGCGTATGAACTGAGTTCCTCTACAGGTTTCTTCCTTCAAGGGGGTTTTCCTAGCTACAGTGCTTCTGTTTCTGCCTGCTCCACAGGGTCCAGGCCGGTTACTGTAAAAGCACTTTATGACAACTGCCGATGTAAAAAGAGCCTTTATAAATGAATGTGATTGAATGAATTTGATTGATCTAGACTCATGCCCAGCTGAGCCTGGACGGGCCATTGTCTACCCCAAAAGAGGGTTTCTTCTCCTTCCTGCTGAGCCCGGGGCTGAATGACGGAGGCCTCTACATGTGTGAGGTCTTCCTCAATGACAACGTGTTCAGCCAGAGGACCCTGCTTAGCATCCTCCAAGGTACAGAGGGGAAGAGGGAGGAGTGAAGAGAGAAGAGTTATGTATTTATGTCTGATATAGAGATATTGGTATGAATAAAAACAAAGACTAAAAATACTGTCCAACTCCCACACACGCAGAAACACACACACATACTCACACACCCGTCTGTCCATTTTTGCGGTCTTGGAAGGCTTTAATAATCACTGTCCCTCTGGCAGCCATTACAGCTGCCCAGACATGACCAAGCGATCTGTCACTGTCACCCTGCTCCACACATCTGTCACACACACATACACACACACACATACAGCCCCACGGACCCATATATTTTTAACCTGCCTCATTATGGGTGTAATTATGTATGATTATACCAGGGCTGTGGGAGGCACACATTAAACACTGTAATCACTGACAGAGACATGTGTGTCTGTAGGGCTTGATTACACCCAGAATGATCCTCATTGGGGTTCGATGAGACATGGGGCATCAGTCACCATCATGCGACACATTAGAAGCAATTCTGTGTAATGAATGTATATTATTTTGAACCAGCCCTGATTCGCTCATTCTCCCCCCCCCCCAACACCTTCTATCTCTCCTTGCCCCCCTTCTCTTTTTGTCCCCTGACTACCCCTTATTGGTACTTCCTTCACTCTCTCCTTATCCCTACCTCACATTGTCTTTCTCTTTCCTACTCCCTTGCCTTCCACTCTCTCCTCCCTCCCTCCATCCCAGTGAAAGCCAGACATTCTCCATCAGCCCTGGTCCTGACGTGTCAGTATGCAGAGCGCTCCCAGGTAGGTAACCATCCCCTGACTGTCCACATTCTTCCCTCATCTCTTCACTGTCATAGTTAGCTGATGTGTGGTGAGCTTTCAGGCACAAAATGGCACCTTAAGCACCTGGGCTGAGTTCATTAGGCACAAAACGGAACACTGACTGAAACACGGAAGGGCAACCTGGACTTTTCCAATTAGAAACACTTTTTTCCCTGTTGTAAGATTTCTATTACATAGTCCCTGAATGAACACGGCCCTGGTGGATAAAGAACACACTGTATAAACCCAATCCATCTCCTCCATCCACCAGGTGAAGCGGGTGGTGTGGAGCCACCAGAACCAGAGTCGCACGCTGAAGTGGAGCTCCTCTGGCCCGGGTCACCTCAGCACCGAGGTCCCCCTGTCCCCCACCCAGGACACGGCTGGGAACTACACCTGCACCATGCTACTGCGGAACGGACAGGCGGTCAAGGCTGTTTACACCGTCAAACTGCCCCCGAAAGGTGGAGAGAACCAAATGGTCCAACTTGGGTCTTTAGATATAGATCTAAGATCAGCATACCCTCTCCTAATGCTAACCATGATCGGTAATGCTAAAAATGCTAAACTTTTCTCAGGTCAGTGTCAACTAATTTTACCTATCAGAACCAACAGTAGATATATAGGCCTACATGTTTGTCCAAATAGGTCCCTTTACAATGCTTCCTTTCCTTCCTGCTATCATCTTATTCTTTCTTCCTCGCACCTACCCAGTCAGTTCCAGGGGCGGTCTGGGCCGATGTGTTAGAAATGTCAGGGCCGATTTCTGGTTCCAGTCCGCCCCTGGTCAGTTCCCATCAGTGATTCTCATCAGTGATTAACAAAAGGGGAAAGTATATTTAAACCACTCAGATGGAACCATACAAACAGAGAAGTTGTAAAACCAGGAAGTTATGTAACTCATCTGTTTGTGTGTTGCCATTTGAGATCTTTAAATATACTTTGCTCTTTAACACTACTATAGCCAACACCACTATAATCATTATGACCATATAGGCACTCATCCAAGTCCATGTTTACTGAACATGAACCTCCTCTATCAGTGGTCCCCAACAGCACACACGGACAAGCACACCTGATTCAACTCTTTGAGGGCCTTATTAGTTGCCAGGATGAATCAGGTGTGCTTGTCTGGGGCTACGAATACAAATGTGTACTGTTGGGGGTACTAGAGGACTGGAGGCGGGAAACACTGCTCTAGATCAGTGGTTCCCGACCTTTTTGGGTTACTGTACCACCAACTGAATTCTGCTCTGCCCGGAGTAGCCCTGAAGTACCCCCTCATGTGCATTTTACCAGAAAGCCTATGGTCTTAAAAGTCTTCTCAAGTACCCCCTGTTGATAGACCAAGTACCCCCAGGGGTCCTAGTACCCCTGGTTGGGAACCACTGCTCTAAATTCTAAACACACAAGACATCCCTTCCCAACAGAGAGAAGTGAACAGCAGGCTAGCTCAGCTGCTAATCCGTTAGCTATGTAAACACACCTGCCTGTGTTTATCCCTCTCTCCCGTCGCTCCAGTCCTTCAGTGCTGGATGTGTGCCCACTCCATCCTCATCTCGTTATCTCCAGAGCCCTGTTGTGAGCTAACCAATCAGCCCAGAAATGGAATAGGTAGGATGAATTCTAAATTCCAATTCTAAATTCCACATAAACTTGAAATGTTCCACGATATGGTCGTGAGAATATCAAGAATTGTACACATATAGAAGACAGAGAAATACACTGAATTCTGGGTGAGGATGTGCCAAGTATTGACTGAAGAAAACTTCCACATGACACCCAATATGGTCCCATGTCGGATCCAGCCACACACCACAGAGCATTGCTTTGAATGGGAGTCTAATTGTCTGCTTCACCTATTCTATTCTACTCCATTCTATCCTATTCTACATCCTTAACCCATTGGTCTGTTGCTTATCACAGCCAGACAGGTTGACCTGAAGTTGCTCTACAACCACTATAAAACGCTTCACAGAGCACTGACCTTGCAGCCCCGCCTCCTGGCCAGTGTGCGTGCCTGGCTGAGTGACAGACTGTTTCTGCATTCAGCAGTGCTACACTGTTGCCTTGGCAAGGTGAGGAGAAGTTAGCTAGAGCAGAAATAGACTAGATCCATGGCCACTAACCATGTATTTCTGTCTGCTACACTATACGCTTGTGTCCTAAATGGCACACTACTGTTCCTAGTCCAAATTAGTGCACTATATAGGGAATAAGGCCTCTGTCTGACTTAGAGTGTTTTGGTTTACAACAGATCTCAAAGGGAAAATGCAACCCCCAACACACTGATCGGTATTTTTCAAACCATTCCTCTGTCTTTATCTCGCCCTTTCTCTCCATCTCTCCCTCCATCTCTCCCTCTATTCCCCTCTCTCTCTCTCTCTCTCTATTCCTCTCTCTCCCTCTCTCTCTCTCTCTCTCTCTCTCTCTCTTTTTTCTCTCTCTCTTTCTCTCTCTCTCTCTCTTATTCCTCTCTCTCTATTCCTCTCTCTCTCTATTCCTCTCTCTCCCTCTCCCTCTCTCTCTCTATTCCTCTCTCTCTATTCCTCTCTCTCTCTATTCCTCTCTCTCTCTATTCCTATCTCTCTCTCTCTCTCTCTTCCTCTCTCTCTCTCCATAGTAAGAGTGTTGTAATGTAAGCGTCTGCTTTATTGACCCGCCTGGGTTCAAATAGTCTTTGTTTCCCTGTCTCTCTGTGTCTGTCTGTGTCTGTATCGCTCTCTCTCTCTCTTTCTCTCTCTCTCCCTCTCTTCACACCCCCACACTTCTTCAGATGATAAGTGTAAATGGTGAGGGAGGACATCAGGACAGCTCTCTGGAATGTATTCACATTCATTGTATCTGAGGAAGCACATACAGCCACAGAAGGATCTGACAGTTGAATGAATCTCCTAATGGGGATGAGCTCACTACCAATACCCCCATACATCACTGATACAGAGGAGCCATGATGATGACACACAACAAAGCAATGCTTTAACAAAAGTAATGGATATGCAAAGGGAAGTGTTGCATTTAGAATGAGCTCTTGTTTGTGAGGGCTGATTGAACGTTGTATTGTGGTTTGTTGTCCCATTTACTCTCTTATTGGGATGTGGGAGAGAAGAGAGGAGAAGGGAGGCAGGGAAGGGAGAGAGCGAGATGGGAGGCAGGGAAGGGAGAGAGTGAGATGAGAGGCAGGGAAGGGAGAGAGTGAGATGGGAGGCAGGGAAGGGAGAGAGCGAGATGGGAGGCAGGGAAGGGAGAGAGCGAGATGGGAGGCAGGGAAGGGAGAGAGCGAGATGGGAAGCAGGGAAGGGAGAGAGCGAGATGGGAAGCAGGGAAGGGAGAGAGCGAGATGGGAGGCAGGGAAGGGAGAGAGCGAGATGGGAGGCAGGGAAGGGAGAGAGCGAGATGGGAGGTAGGGAAGGGAGAGAGCAGGATGGGAGGCAGGGAAGGGAGAGAGCGAGATGGGAGGCAGGGAAGGGAGCGAGATGGGAGGCAGGGAAGGGAGAGAGCGAGATGGGAGGTAGGTAAGGGAGAGAGTGAGATGGGAGGTAGGGAAGGGAGAGAGAAGAGAAGGGAGGAAAGAATAGAGGAACAGAGGGGAGCAAAGAGGAAAAGATGGATGATAGACCCACATAAAAAAATAATATAGTATACTATGGTATAAATACTGTACTAGTACTAGATTTATATACTGTAGTATTCACTGTAGTGTTTTTGCAGCCTTTCTTGTAATATTCACTGTAGTGTTTTTTCAGACATGACTGTAGTATTTACAGTTTACTATATTTCAAAAACTATAGTAAATACTAAAGTAAATACTAAAGTAATTACTGTAGTGTTTTTGCAGACATTACTGTAGTATTTACTAAGTGTTTTTGTTTTATTATCTTTGATTGTAATATGAATTGATAATTCAACGCTTCTGCTCTTTTCTATTACCTTTAGGGAACACAATATATAGTCTATACTTGGCATGTAGGTTTCTCACTCATGGGTGGCACAAATTGGGACATGGGGGATGGGAATGGGTGGGGTATATGCAAATTGAATACTGTAGTATTACTATAGTAAAAAAACGGTAGTGTTTTTGTGGATAAAATTGTAGTATTCTACACAGTATTATATAGTAAGTACTACACATGATCGAGGGATACTACAGTGTGTAGTATATTATTTGACAGTATACTACAGTTTACTTCAGAATTTTATACTAAGCACTGCATGATTGTGTGGATACTACAGTGTGTCGTATAATATTCCATAGTATACTCCAAAATTCTATGGTAAGCACTACAGCGTGTAGTATAGTATTCTACAGTATACTACAATATTGTAGTGTAAGAAATACACGATCGAGGGATACTACAGTGTGTAGTATAGTATTCTATAGTATACTACACAGTTCTATAGTAGGTACTACACATGATCAAAAGATACTACAGTGTGGAGTACAGTATACTACAATATGCTATAGTAAGAAGTCACGGTCGAGGGATACTACAGTGTGTAGTATAGTATTCTACAGTATACTACAATATTATAATGTAAGAAATACACACTCAAGGGATACAACAGTGTGTAGTATAGTATTATACAGTATACTACAAAATTATATTGTAAGAAGTACACGATAGAGGGATACTACAGTGTGTAGTATAGTATTCTACAGTATACTACAATATTATAATGTAAGAAATACACACTCAAGGGATACAACAGTGTGTAGTATAGTATTATACAGTATACTACACAATTCTATAGTAAGAAGTACACGATAGAGGGATACTACAGTGTGGAGTATAGTATTCTACAGTGTATTACAGTTTACTACAGCATTCTATAGTAAGGACTATAGTATTTTATAGTAAACTGTAGTAGTTTGTCATGTGGGGAAGTGTGTAGGGAAGGGAAATTAGAGGAGAGCAGAGAGGAAGGAAGGGGGAGAGGTGCACCCAGGCCATTGAGGAGTGATGGTATTTACACCTCACCTCGCTGCACCCAATTACCATAATTCATGCAGTGTTAAAGAAGCTGGCATTGAGAACAGAGCAGGTCAACCTGGCCCAGGGGTCAACTCCCTGCCACCACACTATTCCATTAATGACCACAACACACACACACACACCAACACCACCCCCACCAATCAATTACACCTCACACAGCACTTCATGATTGATTCGTTTGGAGCACCATGTTTAAGTCATGACAGCAGGGCAAGGTGAAGAAGGCCTGTAGAGGAAACTTACATTTACATTTAAGTCATTTAGCAGACGCTCTTATCCAGAGCGACTTACAAACTTCTATGAAACAAACTTCTGGATATTTTTGGGAATTTGTAACTTGATGAGGTAGTACAAATAAAACATGGGTGCCATCAAATTGAGTTGTTTTTATCCAGAAAGACTTCAACCTCACAATAGAATCATCATAAATTACCAATATATAATTAACAGTAGCATGTTAGTAATGGTCACATCGCTGGTATACAAATTAAGAGATATATGTATATATATAAATGAAGATATACACTGGTGACATCAAAGTCTCTCTTATATTCTGGATGCTTGTGAGCAGGTAGTTGTCACTGTGGTAACTGACACCTCCCACA
Organism: Oncorhynchus masou masou; assembly: GCF_036934945.1. Lineage (NCBI taxonomy): Eukaryota > Metazoa > Chordata > Actinopteri > Salmoniformes > Salmonidae > Oncorhynchus > Oncorhynchus masou. The sequence continues at coordinate 14,858,899 of NC_088241.1, read as the reverse complement.
CAGCTCCCATGTCTCCCTGTGGCTGTTTGCATGAATGATGTCACCTCACCTTACCATGCAAACACACCAGACTACTGGAATCATGTCGCGTGTGGCGCTTTGTCAGTCTACAAATAGCTAATTTGAATATCATGAGCTAATCACATGGTTATGTCATGTAATAATTTCGTGTTTCCCCTCCCAACCTTCTCTTTCATCGTTCTGTTTCATCCAGAGTACTGTATGGAGTGTGACACAGGATTTAAACTGAGTGTCTTGCCATGATAAGGAGTTAGACATATAGCAATTAGCTTCAGTGATCTTGGAGGAATTTTAACATACTCACATTGACTCACCCTCCCATCTTGTCTCTCACTATTTCGATAGGACCTCTCTAAGGCTAAACCAGGGATCAGGCCTGCCCCCTGCTGGGAATGAGACCATACTGTTCACTAATCGTTCATGTACAAGTGTTCAATTCATACAACACTCATTAACTTATTTTCTTTTTCTCTTTCTCTCCTCTTCTCTCAGACAACACAGAGAGCACTACTTCTATCTCTCCTCCTCACCCAGAGAGCAACAGTGCCTCGCTCCTTCCCTTCCTCTCTGCTTCATTGCTCCTGGTGCCCCTGATTGCCACAGTTGCTGGTGTGTTGCTATGGAGACAGAAAGACATTTCTCGCCGCGGTGAGTCTTCCGGCGTTTTCTTTTTCGACATCCCTACCTTCTTGTGTTCTCTCTATCTCTGGACTTGTCAACTCCAGTGAGTGATCTGGGGCATGACATATTATGAGGTTGATGCAATGAATCTGGAAGTCTGCCTCTCACTGTGTGTGTGTGTGTGTGTGTGTGTGTGTGTGTGTGTGTGTGTGTGTGTGTGTGTGTGTGTGTGTGTGTGTGTGTGTGTGTGTGTGTGTGTGTGTGTGTGTGTGTGTGTGTGTGTGTGTGTGTGTGTGTGTCTGTGTGTGTGTGTGTCTGTGTGTGTGTGTGTGTGTCTGTGTGTGTGTGTGTGTGTGTGTCTATTTCTCCACAGGTATTGAACAGTCTCTCTCCCACTACTCCGGGGAAGTGGAAAATATCTATGAGAATCCTGAGGATGTCAGACAGGTGATGGATTCATGCCTTTTCTGTATCTCAATACTCTGATGAATCTCTGTTCTCTTCTCCCTCTCTCTCTCCTCCTTCTGTCTCCCCACCATTTAATTTCCTGTCTCTGGCCCTCTGTTTCTGTCTCTCTCTTCTTCTCTCTTCGTTTTCCCGCTTCTTCTTCTTTACCCCTCATATAACTCCCTGCCTCTCCCGTACTCTATATTTCTCTACCTCTCTCTCTATTCCTTTCTCTCTCTATCTCTCTATCTCTCTCTCTCTCTCTCTCTGTCTCTCTGTCTCTCTCTCTCTGTCTCCCGTTCTGTCTCTCTGTCTCTCTCTCTGTCTCTCTCTCTCTGTCTCTCTCTGTCTGTCATGTCTTGACCATCGAAAGCCTTTATTTTCTATGGTGGAGTAGGTCAGGGTGTGACTGGGGGGTGTTCTAGTTTATTATTTCTATGTGTATTCTATGTTTTTTATTTATTTGTTGGCTGAGTATGGCTCCCAATCAGAGGCAGCTGTCTATCGTTGTCTCTGATTGGGGATTATACTTAGGCAGCCTTTTTCCACTTGTTCTTTGTGGGATCTTGTTTATGTTTAGTTGCTGGTTAGCACTGCATAGTCGTCACGGTTCGTTTATTCATTATTTTGTTTTGTATTTGCTTAAAGTTTCACTTTCATTAAAATATGTGGAACTCAACATACGCTGTGCCTTGGTCTGACCATTATTATAACGAACGTGACACTGTCTCTCTCTTTGTGTGGTTATTGAACACTGTTTCCTCTCCTCTCTCCCTATAGACTTCCCCCCAGGGTTCAGTGTACATGGTGAGTTATTGTGTTCTGTTCTCAGCATCACAGACACAGAAGCGTTCCCCTGAGTCTGTGTGTGTGTGGGGAGGTGAGGTTGTAGTGGCCTCCCTTGCTAGTCTGTCCTCAGTGTGTGCGCGTGTGTTTCTCCCTCTTCACCCCCCCCCCCCCCCCCAGTCCTGTGGTTTAGAAAAACCTGTCAGTTCTTAACTGTCAGCCTTACATAAGTGATATTAACAAATCAATCGCATCACACCCAGGAGGATGCCTTTAAATGTGCTCCCCTCTCCCTCCCTCTTGTCTCTCTCTACCTTCCAACCCTTCACCCTATTCTCCTCCTCCTCTCATTCTACAATGCCTCTGTCTTTCTCTTCTTCTCCTCCCCTCCTATCTCTTGCTGTACTATGCCCTTCTCCCTCCCTCCCTATCCCTTCTCCCTCTCTCCCTCCCACCACTTCTCTCTCTCCTCTTCCTCTCAGGACCTGAAGCCCAGAGTGGAGGATGATGTCTACGAGAAATTGGATCGGTAAGAATTAAATAGCCCTGGGTCATGTGTGGTGTGTGTGTGTGCGTTTCTGTCACAATTTCCCATCTGCCCTTCATAGGCCCTTTCACCCACATCAACTCTGAACATCACTATGACACTGTCAACCCGGCGCTGCACGTCGGTAACATAATGCACATAATGCAGTGAAAGTGTGTGGTTTTGGGTGTGACGTGCAGCACGTCATGCATGGGTGTATACGTTTGTGTGTGTACCTGCATGTGTATGTGTGGTTTAAGAGTGTGTTCTCCTTTCAGATACAAATCATGCAGCCTTCTGGAGACCTCCACATCTTAGGATTTATCAGCAAAAGATTGAAGCAATATTATCTCACCTCTGTTCAGTATATGGACATTTACAGTGCCTTGACTTTTTTCACATTTTTGTGTGTTACAGCCTAAATGGATTACGTTGAGATTTTATGTCACTAGCCAACACACAATACCTGATCATGTCAAAGTGGAATTATGTTTTTTGACATTTTTACAAATTCATAGAAAATGTCAAGCTGAAATGTCTTAAGTCAATAAGTATTCAACCCCTTTGTTATGTCAAGCCTAAATAAGTTCAGGAGTAAAAATTTGCTTAACAAGTCACATCATAAGTTGCATGGACTCACTCTCTGTGCAATGATTTTGAATGACTACCTCATCTCTCTACCCCACACATACAATTACTATATCTGTAAGGTCCCTCACCATCGTACTCCACAATACTAACCTAAATGACAGAGTGAAAGGAAGGAAGCCTGTACATAATATAAATATTACAAAACATCCTGTTTGCAATAAGGCACTAAAATAAAACTGAAAAAAATGTGGCAATAGAAATTAGCTTTAAGTCCTGAATACAAAGCCCTTTGTTTGGGACAAATACAACACATCACTGAGTACCACTCTTCATGGTGAGTATGCTTGTCATCAGCAAGGACTAGGGAGTTTAAAAAAAAAGGTGCGCAGCGGTCTAAGGCACTACATCGCAGTGCTAGAGGTGTCACTACAGATCCGGGTTGGGTCCCAGGCTGTATTGCAGCCGGCTGCGACTGGGAGACCCATGAGGCGGCGCACAATTAGCCCAATGTCGTCCGGGTTATGGGAGAGTTTGGCCGGCCGGGATGTCCTTGTCCCATCGTGCTCTAGCGACTCCTGTGGCGTGCTGGGTGCATGCAGGCTGACACTGTCTCCAGTTGGACGGTGTTTCCTATGACACATTGGTGTGGCTGGCTTCCGGGTTAAGTGAGCAGTACGTCAAATAGGAGTACGGCTTGGCAGGGTCATGTTTCTGAGGACGCATGGCTCTCGACCTCCGCATCACGGGTCTGTACGGGAGTAGCAGCAATGGGACAAGACTGTAACTACCAATTGGATATCACGAAATTGGGGAGAAAAGGGGTAAAAAGTACAAAAAAATATTATATATATATATATATATATACAAGTCGGAAGTTTACATACACTTAGGTTGGAGTCATTAAAATGCGTTTTTCAACCACTCCACAAATTTCTTAACAAACTATAGTTTTGGCAAGTTGATTAGGACATCTACTTGTGCTTGACACAAGTACTTTTTCCAACAATTGTTTACAGACAGATTATAAGAAGTTTACATACACTAAGTTGACTGTGTCTTTAAACAGCTTGGAAAATTACATAAAATGTTGTCATGGCTTTAGAATGTTCTGATGGGCTAACTGACATCATTTGAGTCAATTGGAGGTGTACCTGTGGATGTATTTCAAGGACTACCTTCAAACTCAGTGCCTCTTCACTTGACATCATGGGAAAATCAAAAGAAATCAGCCAAGACCTCTGGTCTGGTTCATCCTTAGGAGCCATTTTTAAATGCCCGAAGGTACCACATTCATCTGTACAAACAATAACACGCAAGTATAAACACCATGGGACCACGCAGCCGTCATACCACTCAGGAAGAAGATGAGTTCTGTCTCCTAGAGATTAACGTACTTTGGTGCAAAAAGTACAAATCTATCCCAGAACAACAGCAAAGGACATTGTGAAGATGCTGGAGGAAACCGGTATAAAAGTATCTTTATCCACAGTAAAACGAGTCCTATATCGACATAACCTGAAAGGCCGCTCAGCAAGGAAGAAGCCACTGCTCCAAAACCGCCATAAAAAAGCCAGACTACGGTTTGCAACTGCACATGGGGACAAAGATTGTACTTTTTGGAGAAATGTCCTCTGGTCGAATGAAACAAAAATATAACTTTTTGGCCATAATGACCATCATTATGTTTGGAGGAAAAAGGGATATCCTTGCAATCCCAAGAACACCATCCCAACCGTGAAGCACGGGGGTGGCAGCATCATGTTGTGGGGGTGCTTTGCTGCAGGAGGTACTGGTGCACTTCCCAAAATAGATGGCATCATGAGGCAGGAAAATTATGTGGATATATATAAGCAACATCTCAAGACATCAGTCAGGAAGTTAAAGCTTGGTCGCAAAGGGGTCTTCCAAATGGACAATGACCCCAAGCATACTTCCAAAGTTGTGGCAAAATGGGTCAAGGACAACAAAGTCAAGGTATTGGAGTTGTCAATAACCGCCAAAGTCGGTCCCCCTCCTTGTTCGGGCGGTGTTCGGCGGTCGACGTCACCTGCTTTCTAGCCATCGCCGATCCACTTTTCATTTCCCATTTGTTTTGTCTTTGTTTTACATACCTGGTTTCAATTGCCCAATTACATGTTCATTATTTAACCCTCTGTTTTCCCCATGGTTTTTGTGCGTGTTTGTTAATTGTATTTAGGTCCAAAGCGTGTGTGAGCAAGGAGGCCTACAAACCTGACTCAGTTACACCAGCTCTGTCTGGAGGAGTAGGCCAAAATTTACCCAACCTAAACACACCCAGCCTGGAGGTGTGCTTGGGTCAATGTGCTGTTGAAAAACAAATGATAATCCCACTAAGCATAAACCAGATGGGATGGCGTATCGCTGCAGAATGCTGTGGTAGCCACGCTGTTTAAGTGTGCCTTGAATTCTAAATAAATCACTGACAGTGTCACCAACAAAGTAAACCCACACCATCACACCTCCTCCTTATTGCTTCACAGTGGGAACCACACATGCAGAGATTATCCGTTCACCTACTCTGCATCTCACAAAGACACCGGTTTTTACCAAAACTCTCAAATTTGGACTCATCAGACCTAAGGACAGATTTCCACCAGTCTAATGTCCATTGCTTGTATTTCTTGGCCGAAGCAAGTCTCTTCTTATTATTGGTGTCCTTTAGTAGTGGTTTCTTTGCAGTAATTTGACCATGAAGGCCTGATTCACGCAGTCTCCTCTGAACAGTTGATGTTGAGATGTGTCTGTTACATGAACTCTGTGAAGAATTTATTTGGGCTGCAATTTGTGAGGCTGGTAACTCTAATGAACGTGTCCTCTGCAGCAGAGGAAACTCTGGGTCTTCCTTTCCTGTGGCGGTCCTCATGAGAGCCAGTTTCATCATAGCACTTGATGGTTTTTGCGCCTGCACTTGAAGAAACTTTCAAAGTTCTTGAAATTCCCAGCATTGACTGACCTTCATGTCTTAAAGTAATGATGGACTGTCATTTCTATTTGCCTTTTTTGAGCTGTTCTTGCCATAATATGGACTTGGTCTTTTAACAAGACACACCTGTTAATTGAAATGTATTCCGGGTGACTACCTCGTGAAGCTGGTTGAGAGCATGCCAAGAATATGCAAAGCTGTCATCAAGGCAAAGGGTGGCTACTTTGAAGAATCTCAAATACAAAATATATTTTGATTTGTTTAATACTTTTTTGGTTTCTACATGATTCCATATGTGTTATCTCATAGTTTTGATGTATTCGCTATTATTCTACAAATAAATAAAAACTCTGAAATGAGCAGGTGTGTCAACTTTTGACTGGTACTGTATATATAAATGGAATAGAGCTAAGCACAGGCAAAATCCTAGAGGAAAACATGTTTTCACTTCTTTCATTATGGGTTATTTTGTGCTAGATGGGTGAGAACATTTTGGAATTTAGGCTGTAATGGAAAAATGTGGAATAAAGGGGTATGAAGTTTATGGTGATATTGATCACTGGCCATGGGAAAGATCTGGGCTGGGGGAAATGTAAACCTTCACCTTGGACTTTTGGTCTGTCTGATTCAATAAACATCACCAAATAAACGGGTCAAATGAATCTTTATTGTCTGTTATCAAACCAAATGTCATTGTCACAATTGTGTTATTGCAGCATTTATTACGACAGTAAAATTAATAATTATTTATCCTAAAACTCATGCATGGAAAGTGACAAGTTCTTCTGAGAAAGGGTTGAGATGGTGGAAGTGGAAGTGGTGTTTGAAGATGAAAGCGCATCGAGTACAGCGAGTGAGAAAGATGAGTGGACAACAGTGAAGCCCAAGAATTGTACAAAAACAGCTAAAATAATTGTGGAAAATTAGTCGTTGCTTGTTGGAGTACGTTTTTTGGACAAGTATGTTCATTGAGAAATCCTTATGAAGTCACTAGGATTGTGAAGAAAAAAGTGGGAAAATGGATGCAGTCAAAGTAACCAGGAGTGTTATGGTGTTAAGCACGTTGTGACATCTGTTGATGTAAAAAAGACTTTCTAAAAACATTTGATTTGATATCCTATGTATCTAAAGAGCAAAAGGAGGGTGCATTGTTGCTTGTGAAATTATCGATGCATGAAGTCGACAGCTTTGATTTTTGGAGCAGAGCCCCGGTAAAAGGTGGTATCTTTTGCGTCCCATTGGACATTGATAATCAATATCTTAGGCAAAACAAATCCAGGAGTAGTTCATGCACGTCGCTTGACCCGTATGGAGAATTGGGGGAAAAGGAGCAAAGTTTATCTGTATTACTGATGTTTGATGAAGGGTTTCTAACTCCCTATGTGAAACTGGAATATATAAGATACCCCATAAGAGCGTTCGTGCAAAACCCGATGCAATGCAAGACATTTTGAAAGTTGTAGTTTGGCCACGTGTGAAGTGTTTGCAGACGGAAGGAATATGCTATTGAATGTAAAATGTTGCAACTGTGGTGGAGATCATATTTACGAATTCCCAAAGTGCCCTGTGAAAAATGTTGAGGTGTCAAAGATCAGGGCTTGTACAGCAAATATCTTATATGGAGGCGGTGAAGAGAGTTGAAGGGGCAACAGCCCACAGTTCTGAAGAAGATATGGCGGTGGATGCACCGCAAATGTTAAACATCAAAGTGATCTGGATACACTTACTGTGAAGAAGGTGGATTGTGTAGCATTTATATACACATTAATAATTGTACTGCACAAGTGTCCAAGAAGCTGAGAAGACTTCATGGCAGACGCACTGCAAGAACTACTTTCGCCAGAAAATATGCCACCCTCACAGGATCTTTCTGAGCCTGTGTACGTAACTGATTAGAACAGAAAAGCAAGCTGATTTAGTTTAATTAAAAATGAGTTATTGAAAGTTTGTATGGATTTATTTGTACCCCGCATTATTTCCTTTTGGGGATATTTATTACCCACCTGTACAGTAGGTGGCGGTATGCACATATAATGGTTGCGAAAGCTATTATACCAAAGAAGAAAACGCTTGAACTTAGTATGTTTGGAATGTATGTCCTGTGTCGGCTACCGGAGGAAGAATGGCCGGCTGGATGTGGTTTCGTTGCTTTTTGGGGCCTCATCTCCAGAGAGTGCACCGTTCACAGGAGGAGTCCCGAACCGAAGGAAGAGCAGGCAGGAGGGTAGGCTCACGGCAGATACCGTGCTTGTGTTTGTGACCGACCAGGAAGAGCTAGGAATGTAACTTTGGTCGACGCTAGCACTAGCTCCGGCCAGGATGTGTCAGTACGTGTTATTGAAACTGCTGTCAATCACTGACCGGTGACAATGTGAAAAATGATGCATAGTTAACACATTTGGGAATGTTCAGCTAGATTCCAAGGAGAATCAAGTATAATGGCTATCTTTGTGTTGTTGCAGGTGAGCATGCTAGCAAGCACGTAACCTAAGCCGCTTTTAGCTATGCTAGGTAGCTAACGTTAGCTGTACTAGCTAGACAGGGAAATCATTGCAGTTATCCAGTTAGCTGGCTTGGCTAGTCACCACTCATTTAGCAGCTAACTACTTCCCCTTCTCTTACAACCCCAGGGATGGACTTATCAACCCAAGAGCCTGGAGAAACACACTGACAGCATCCTCGGATGGGTCAGTATATAACTAGCAAGTTACCACAAGTTGTATCAAATTGTTGATCATTAATCTGTTTTGATTAGCTAGAGAACAAACTTTATTTTACTATTACACTATTGTTTTTGCATAAATTGAAGCCACAGTTAAAGACAAGTCGCACACTCGCATAGCTATACAGGTAGTCTATACATTCTCATACTTTGTGTTGCGATGTAACTGTTCCCTTGTGTTTTCTACCTCCAGGCGTCAGCTTTGTGGTCTCTGTCATACTACAGCTCCCCTCTCCTCCTCTGCTACCTTTACAGAAAAGGTAGTGTGTGTGTGTGTGTGTGTGTGTGTGTGTGTGTGTGTGTGTTCGCTCATGCGATATGAAAGGTAATAAAAAATGACTCATGCAGTAATGCTCTTATTGGGTTTAACTATTAATACCTCCCAGCTGTAGTGTAGTAGGTAAGTATTGGTACTGGCTAGTGGTGTTCTAGTTTGACGTAGGACATGTGTGCATGCTTTAGTGCAAGAAAGAGGAAGCAAATGGCTATTACTAGCCTAATTGTTTGTGTAGTGTTCGTAGCCCAAACTGTTGCTGTGTGTTTCAGGGTACATCTGCAGCAGTAAGCTGGTACCAGTCAGTCAGTATGTGGGAACTGTAATGGTTTGTCTGCTGGGAGTCGCCTTTCTGAGAGGTGAGAACTTTACCACTCTTTTTACTGAACTTGTATTGCTCTTCCTGGATTGGTCTGGTTTGAGAAATCCTGTGTTCAATGCTCCCCCACCCACCCCAATAAAATATTCTAGCATCTCAAACCTAATTGTAGAGAATATAGTGTCTGGTGTTCATCTACTAAACAGATATTGGATTGTGTGTGACTAGGCTACAGTGATTATGATTTCACACACTGACTCCCTCACAAGGTGTGGGTCTGTCAGGTACACTAAGTACACCACTGAGACTCTCTCTGGCACTCGCTGCTTCTCTCTCCCTTTCCCTCCCTCTCAGGTTGGGGACGGTGGAGGAACTCTGAGTATCAACAGTTCATCTCCATTCTGGAGGAAACCAGGAAGAACCACACGCCTAGCAACAAGGTAACACTGCTATGGCAACAGCTTGTCAACAGTTGGGCTGCTTCTCAAATGACACCTTACTCCCCATATGGTGTGTTATGTCTAACCAGTACCCTATATGTCATTTGATATTATTCTCAGGCCTGTTTTGCTTGTGGTTGTCAATCTTGAATTCAAGAAACAAGCCACAGCTATTCTTTCTGATCGTTAATTTTGAATGTACTGTCTGTAGAAAAAGCTGGCCTGCTATGATTTTGACTTCTCTCACTGGCCGGCAGACTTCAGCTGGGAAGAAGTTAGCAATCCGTGAGTTGTGTGTGCAATTTGCGTACTGATTATGAGCCTTTTACACGTGTTCATTTTTACACTGTGATTGTAGTTTTTTTTGGTATGAAATACACCAGGTGATACAGTAAAATGTTAACAGGATGACTGTGTCTGGGTTATGATTTGAGAGTAAGGCTCTATTTTCACTATATAACTCTTGTTAAATATCCCTTCTAACATCCTGTGTGACAGGAAGCTGATGTCCAAGACAGGAGTGTCTCTACTGAAGCCAGAGCCCAAACTGAGAGGGGCAGCAGACAGCGTGCTGAACTCTTTACGCACTCTACCATGTCACATCGTCAGGTATAGACGACTACAATATCCACAATACACTGTACTCTACCAGGGCTTGACATTACAATTTTTAGCCACTTTTCTTTGGACAAGTAGGACAGGGTTATTTATTAAAATGTTTAACTTGTGCGAAAAAGTTTTTTTTTTTTTTGGGGGGGGGGCGGCAAAAGGTGACTGAAAATTGTTGTATGATGTAAAATATCCTTCATTACTAGGGTAGCCTAGTGGTTAGAGCGTTGGACTAGTGACCGGAAGGTTGCAAGTTCAAACCACCGAGCTGACAAGGTACAAATCTGTCATTCTGCCCCTGAACAAGGCAGTTAACCCACTGTTCCTAGGCCGTCATTGAAAATAAGAATTTGATATTAACTGACTTGCCTAGTTAAATAAAGGTAAAGTAAATAAAAAATGTATCTTCTGCCATTGTGGCCTTGAGCACAAAACTTAAAAGACTACTGTTTAAAACACATGTGGTCCATCAACCCTCCATCTGGAGAGCTACCAGGTGTGCAGACTTGGGATCCAAACCTGCACAAATACACCAGTCAGCTTATCAAGGTCCTGTTGAGCAGGTCCTGTTGTCCACCCTGCAACATTACAATTACAACCAAATACTTTGTCTTTGTACAATGATTCCCTCGTTAAATGAACCAGGGATCAAACGGCTAAGGTTGGTGAGGTAGCTAACTAAGATGTTTTATCTATTTGTAAGGTTAAAATATTCAGTGTTCAGGGAAGATCTTGACAACATTGTTACTTGTCAATTAGGCTATTCTAAGAATATATATTTGTAACTTTGTCAGAATTACATGGCCAGAATTGAATAGATGAGAATCCTAGCTAATTTTGAGGGCTTGCGGCTGTTTTACAACCGAAGTATGCCTCATTTGGTTTCATCAACTGCACCCGTATCAACTGTGTCCCCCATTTGCGGTTATACAAAAGTGCCAGTGGAAAGTTATTTTAGGACATCGGACATGACAATAACATTAATACATGCTAAGTAGTTAACTAGCAAGATCACCAGCCAAACTACACTATGTTTTGAATTGGCTATCTTGTTAGTCTGTTGTGTGTGTGTCACCTGTGTGTGCCAGCGGGTTGTTGCCAGGGGAGAGAGACTTGCGCAGCAAGGATTTTCATTGCTGACCAAAAATAAGCTATAAGTGGGCAAATGACTTACTAACAAGCAATGAATATCAACAAATGTGCACATGTGGTTCGCTTTAATCTCAAACGCATCTCTCAACTACCTGATTGAAAGACCACTCGTGCTTGTCAATACAGGCTTTCAATAATTCTTTGCCCATGCGCTCCGCATAGATTGGGAGAACAGTGTGTAACGCTACATGTGGAGGACACAGATCCAGTTCTGAATGGACTACCCTAATTCATATTGTGCTTTATTTTATTTGTCCATTCGGACAACTTAAATCTATATTGTTCTTGTTTGCCATTTGTTTTAAATATTGTTTTTACTTGCCCTGGTCAAGCGTGAATGTCGACCCCTGTCTGCCATGCCACTCTGTCAGGTATAAACAGACTACGAAACCCACAACACACTGTACCCTACCGTGCCACATCGTCAAGTACTAAACTACACTGAACAAAAATAGAAATATTTCAACGAATTCTAAGTTTTTACTGAGATTATATTAGAAAATCAGTCAATTTAAATCAGTTCATTAGGCCTTATGGATTTCACATGACTGAGAATACAGATATGCATCTGTTGGTCATAACTTAAAAAAAAAATAGGGGTGTGTATCAGAAAACCAGTCATTGTTTTGGTATGGCCACCATTTGCCTCATGCAGAGCGACATATCTCATTCACATAGAGTTGATCAGGATGTTGACTGTGGCCTCTGGGATGTTGTCCCACTCCTCTTCAATGGCTGTGCGAAGTTGCTTTATATTGGTGGGAGCTGTTGTACGTGTTGATCCAGAGCATCCCAAACATTCTCAATGGGTGAGATGTCTGGTGAGTATGCAGGCCATGAAAGAACTGGGACATTTCCAGCTTCCCGAAATTGTGTACAGATCCTTGCAACATGGGACCGTGCATTATCATGCTGAAACATGAGGTGATGGCGTTGGATGAATGGCATGACAATGGGCCTTAGCTTATGCCTGGCCATACCATAACCCAGCGTTTCCCAAACTCGGTCCTTGTGACCCCAATGGGTGCCCTTTCCCCCCCTAAAACACTACACAGCTGATTCAAATCATCAAAGCTTGATGATGATTTGAATCAGCTGTGTAGTGCTAGGGCAAAACCCAAAACGTGCACCCCTTTGGTTCCCAAAGACCGATTTTGGGAAACTGCCATAACCCCAGCAAAAACCACAAAACATGGTCTGTGGTTGTGAGGCCACATACTGACAATTTTGGTTCCTGGTAAATTTGGTAAATAAATTGACATTCTCTGGCAACCACTCTGGTGGAAGTCCCTGTAGTCGGCATGCCAATTGCATGTTCCCTCAACTTGACATCTGTGGCATTGTGTTGTGTGGCCTTTTTATTGTCCCCAGCAAAAGGTGCACCTGTGTAATGATCATGCTGTTTAATCCGCTTCTTGATATGCCACACCTGTTAGGTGGATGGATTATCTTGGCAAAGGAGAAATGCTCACGAACAGGGATTTAAAAAAAATTGTGCACAAAATTGGAGAGATATAAGCATTTTGTGAGTGAACATTTATGGGATCTTTTATTTCAGCTCATGAAACACCTTACATGTTGCGTTTTCATTTTACATGTTACATTTTTATATTTTTGTTCAGTGTAAATGCACTACATTTTACCACACCACATCAGGCACTAAACTAAATGCACTATATTCTACCACATCAGGTACTAAACTAAATGCACTATATTCTACCATACCACATCGTCAGGTATAAACACTCAATAGACTACAATATACCACACCACCATGCAACATAATCAGATATCGTACAACACAGGTCATAATGTAACTAAATACTGTTTCTGTCACAGTTTCTCTCTGCGCCACACTTACAGCAGGCAGGCTTGGTATATTTGATTGATGTTACATTACTGCCTGCTAGCCCACTGACACTACCTTTTCTCTCCTCTCCCTCTTTGTCCCCCTTTCTAGTTTTCTGATTGCCCACTCATTTGGGAGGAGGATTCTGTACCCTGGGTCTGTATACCTACTGCAAAGGGCTATGAGACCCATGCTACAACAGGGCCAGGCTAGACTTATAGAAGAGGTGAGTCATCACACATCACAGTAGGGTCAAGTTACATTCATTTACAATAGTTATACATGTATTCATATACAGTGCATTCAGAAAGTATTCAGACCCACTGACCTTTTCCACATTTTGTTATGTTACAGCCTTATTAAATAATTGTCTTCATCAATCTACACACAATACCCCATAATGACAAAGCTAAAACAGGTTTTTAGAAATGGCTTATTTACATAACCATTCAGACCCTTTGCTATGAGACTCAAAATTGAGCTCCGGTGCATCCTATTTCCATTGATCATCCTTGAGATGTTTCTACAACTTGATTGGAGTCCATCTGTGGTAAATTCAATTAATTGGACATGATTTCGAAAGGCACACGTGTCTATGTAAGGTCCCACAGTTGTCAGAGCAAAAACCAAGCCGTGAGGTCGATGGAATTGTCCGTAGAGCTCCGAAAAAGGATTGTGTCGGCACAGATCTGGGAAAGGGTACCAAAAAATGTCTGCAGCATTGAAGGTCCCTGTTACGCATGCCTCTATGAAGAGGGAACGCAACACCCTGCTATAACTCAACTCTCCGTGAAGTGAAAGAGGTCTGGACTTTAGGCGTGAGTAAGGATGACAACAGACAGAATGTGGTACCGTTTACAAAGACTTTATTCCTTTACACGGTAATATGGGGAAAAGGGGCTGGACGGAAGCAAAGAAAGTAAATCTCAAAGCCCCCCCCCCTCTCCTATCTTACCTGCCTAACCAATACTTACCTAATTTAGCACCACCTGGTGCCCTAACCAAAATACAGAGGGTGGTCCGCCCAGGTCTTACCTATTGTGCCAAGACAGTGAATATACTACGGGTATATGTATGCCCGCAGGCCTCTTGCCTAAGCACTCCCTAGGTGCCTTCCCCTTCCCCCCTGGGAACAAATGAAACAGGAGAACAAATAATTTCTCAAACAAACTAAGAAACAAAGAACATACCAACTGACATCAAAAATTAAGCCATCTATGATTGAGCAAACAAACTCACTGAACATACCAACTGGCTACCAACAACTAACATAGTAAATTATCCACAGCCATCAGCCTCCCCACCTCTCTCAGCAATGATTCTCTATCACATTCAATGACCTCCCAGCAATTAATTTCCTGAACAGAACACTGGCTTTTATATAGCTTCAGAATGAATGTGTAACTGGAGACAGCTGCGTCTTGACGAAATGCTCTCCAATTAGCCATGAAGTCGACTGGATGTCAATCAGCTCTGCTTGAGGGATTTTTCCTGAACAGAACACTGAAGCCATGAATTCTGGAGACAGCTGAAAGAAAGCCATGAAGTCACCAATCAGCTGCTTGATTTCACCATTTCAAAAAGAAACTGCAAATACAAAACTACAAACTGGGGAACGTAACAGTCCCCAAGAACACACTGGCCTCTATCATTCTTAAATGGAAGAATTGTGGAACCCCAGGAGAAAGGCCTTGGTCAGGGAGGTGGCCAAGAAACCGATGGTCACTCTGACAGAGCTCCAGAGTTCCTCTGGAGATGGGATAACCTTCCAGAAGGACAACAATCTCTGCAGCACTCCACCAATCAGGCATTTGTGGTAGAGCGGCCAGGTGGAAGCCACTCCTCAGTAAAAGGTACATGATAGCCCACTTGGAGTTTGCCAGAAGTCACCTAAAGGACTCTCAGACCATGAGAAACAAGATTCTCTGGTCTGATGAAAGCAAGCTTGAACTCTTTGGCCTGAATGCCAAGCATCATATCTGGAGGAAACCTGGTGCCATCCCAACAGTGAAGCATGGTGGTGGCATTATCATGCTGTGGGGATGCTTTTCAGTGGTAGGGACTGGGAGATGAGTCAGGATCGAGGGAAAGATGAACGGAGAACAGTACAGAGATCCTTGATGAAACCCTGCTCCAGAGCACTCAGGACCTCAGACTGTGATGACGGTTCACTTTCCAACAGGTCAACGACCCTAAGAACACAGCCAAGACAACGCAGGAGTGGCTTCCGGACAAGTCTCTGAATGTCCTTGACATCACTGTAGGGACCAAACTGGTATATGCAGTTTGTCTGGCCCTAGTCTGTTGTGGGAAGGAGTTGACCACTTTCACCAACATATTGTAAGTATCACTTCTTCCAGCCAGAGCCGGGATTTGAACCTGATCTAACATCTCTGGAGAGACCTGAAATAGCTGTGCAGCGACGATCCCCCATCCAACCTGATAGAGCTTGAGAGGATCTGCAGGGAAGAATGGGAGAAACTCTCCAAATACAGGTGTGCCAAGCTTGTAGTGTCATACCCAAGAAGACTCGAGGCTGTAATCGCTGCCAAAGGTGCTTCAACAAATTACTGAGTGAAGTCTGAAAACTTATGTAAATGTGTTATTTCAGTTTGATAATTTTTTTTGAATAAATTTGCATGCATTTCTAAAAACCTATTTTAGCTTTGTCATTGTAGTGTGTAGCTGGGGGGGGGGATTTCATCTTTTTAGAATAAGGCTATAACGTAACAAAATGTGGAAAAGGTCAATGGGTCTGAATACTTTCAGAATGCACTGTATGCAGCCTTTATCTTATAGAACTGCGTATCTTGAAGTTTCTTTTTTCCGATCCGTGTCTGTACCTCTCTCCCTCTTCTGTGTGCAGTGTGAGGGCCAGAGGAACAAGCTGGTGGCGTGTGATGGGAATGAGATTGATACCATGTTTGTGGACCGCAGGAGAGAAGAAGGACTGCACGGACAGACTCTGGTAAGGACCTGCACTAGGCTCTGAACCATCTGAACTACATTACCCATGATTCCTCTGATAAGGAACTGGACTACAGTAGGCTCTATGAACCATCAGAACTACATTACCCATGTTTCCCTGTGAGGTCTGTAGTGTTGGCTGTATGTTGTAGGTGATCTGCTGTGAGGGGAACGCAGGCTTCTATGAGGTGGGCTGTATGAACACTCCATTGGAAGGTAAGGAACCTCTGACACTTTTACACATCAAATACTTCTTTCTTACTTCCATCCTACTTAGCATCTTTCGTTGTGAAGATCACTGTTCATACATGGTGGTTAACATATTCCTGTTAAATTTAAACTAGAGCAGTATAAAGCCGTGTCTGTCTGTGTTGCAGGTGGATACTCAGTGCTTGGCTGGAACCACCCTGGCTTTGCAGGAAGCACGGTAAGCCTTAGTGTCCCTCGCTCGTCCCCATCACGCGTTTGTGTGAACTTACCAGCATATTTCAACGGCATTATTAGGCAAGTTTGTCTTATGTGGAAAGTCTGGTTTGTCTACACGTGTCATTCATAGAGAAGGTTGGAAGACGCACAGTGTTCTGGGTTCAATTCCCACAGGGGACCAGCAGGTAAAAGTAGGAAAATGTATCCAATCACTCTGGATAAGAGCTTCAGCTACTGAAATCTAAATGTCTGTGTTTGCAGCAGATTTGTTTCTGTCTCAAATGTGCATTGACATGAAAGTAAATGTAAAACAATAACTCTTCGTTCCCCTATCCACTCCCTTATTTCTCTCTCAGGGTGTACCGTTCCCCCAGAACGAGGCCAATGCCATGGATGTAGTGATCCAGTTTGCAGTGCACAAGCTGGGCTTCCAGCTCAGTGACATAATGGTGTATGCTTGGTCCATAGGGGGATTCACAGGTAGGGACCAAACTGGTATATGCAGTTTGTCTGGCCCTAGTCTTGTGGGAATGAGTTGACCAATTTCACCAACATATTGTAAGTACCACTTCTTTATTTCTCCCCCTTCTCTTCATTTTCTCTCCATCTCACTCTTCTCGCCCACCCTCTCTCCTCCCTTCTCTCTCCCCCTCCCCTCTTATATTTCCTTTTCTCTTTCTCTGTCTATATATTTATCTCTCGCTCAGCCAGTTGGGCTGTGATGTCCTATCCAGAGATCCAAGCGCTGGTATTGGACGCCTCCTTTGATGACCTGCTTCCGCTGGCCCTCAAGGTCATGCCCGACAGCTGGAGTGAGTCTCTCGCAGGGGTCATAGGTCAAGGCGTGGAAAAAAACAGTGATGTCATATAAACAAATGTATTGTTGGCCTGATGTGGCCTGATGTGTGTGTCTTTGTACGGGCTGTGTTTGGTTCAGGATCTGACAATGAAAATGGTGTGTTTCAGGGCCTCTGGTGACACACACAGTTAGGCAGTACATGAACCTCAACAGCGCAGAACAGCTCTGCAAGTAAGTGCAACACTCTTTACTTCACAAAAACACTTTACACGTGTATGTGACTGACACGAACATATCATCCATGGAAAATATTGGGTACGTTTATTTGAATTGAATCACGTTTTGACAGCATCCCATTTGATTTGAACAAAACATTCCGTATATTACCCATGGAAGAAGTGGTTGGAAAGGGACTTCCTGAATGCCAAAACATTCAGGAGAATAAAGGTGCCCAAAGTTGACCTATTTTGCGTATCCTACCATATCATCAGATATCCATGTCTTCATCACAGGAAAATTTTTACTTTTGAGTTTGATATAAATTAAAAACTTAAAAACAGGGTTGTCAAACTATTGTATGAATTCTAGATGTTACATTTTTTTCAACCTTTTTTAAAGGGTAGGAAGCATGAATTTTAACTCACCAATATAACAAGTGTGGTCAGACTTAGTAGCTTAGTTGTAGTAATGATCTGGTTGCCTATAAGTACAAACATATAGTTATGTTTTTGGGTTATTACATTTTAACTTATTTCTGGATAACTTCTAAACTACCCACAATGCACTATTTCTCAACGTCATATGGAGGATATACTCTGTGCTACGGAGTTTGTTTTCTAGTTCGGTAGCTATCTCAAACTGGCTAACGTTAGCCACACCTCATGCTATTCAGACTTTGACCAGTTACCAGAGCCATGGGCACAAAACAGAAGACCAAACCTGCTTCCTCTAATTGTGTAGTATCTGGTCTGTTCTACTTTTTATTTTGTGAACTTTTCAGAATGTTCTGTGGAGTAGGCTACAGGAGTTTTGTAACTTTTTCTACCTTGGCTTAGTGCAGCGGTTCTTAACCTTGTTGGAGGTACTGAACTCCACCAGTTTCATATGCCCATTCACCAAACCCTTAATTGGAAAAAT
This sequence comes from Oncorhynchus masou masou, assembly GCF_036934945.1. Taxonomy (NCBI): domain Eukaryota; kingdom Metazoa; phylum Chordata; class Actinopteri; order Salmoniformes; family Salmonidae; genus Oncorhynchus; species Oncorhynchus masou. The sequence goes on along the minus strand of NC_088241.1, from coordinate 14,840,269 downwards.
AAAATGTGATTTTTTTCAAATTCAAAACATTGGTACCGGTATATTTTTACTGGTGCACAAAATGAACCGTGCATCAACATCACTGTGTTCAAAGAACAAAATCATCAACATGATTTTCACACAAAAATAAAAACATAATAATTAATATTTACTGCAAATCAGTGTGACTTCTGCTGTTGCCTTTGAGAGACCATTTCAGAAATGCACGGCTTCACCTTGGCAAGTGCCACTCTCATGTCATTTTCGCAACAGTCTGTTCCTTTTCTTCGTTTTTATGTCCAGCCTCCTCAAAGGATTGCTCACAAAGATATGTTGTAACAAACGGTATGAAAATCTCCAGAGCTTTCTTAGAAATAACAGGGTACATTACCATTTGTTGACACCAAAACGTTGATGGCACATATTGCACTTTTACTTTTCCAACACTTAGTTTTTGCATTATTTAAACCAAATTGAACATTTCATTCATTTGATGTATTATATTAAGTTAAAATAAGTGTTCACTCAGGATTGTTGTAATCGTCATTATTATTATGGGGGGGGGGTGTAAAAATTTGTCCTCCAATAATCGTTATTGCCGTTGAAAAATCAATCTGTTGACCTCTAGCTAAAAGAGCTCCAACGGTCCCCCCCCCTTGCCTCGTGAATGACATCATTACTGGTTAAAGACAGTGTGCAGCTATATTAAATAAGCTACTTCTATGTAAATGATGTTGATCAGTACAATAAAATAAGTCCCAAATGGAAGGGAAACTCATCTGTAGTCCCATGAAATCAGCCAAAACAAGCTCAACTCAATGCATGCACACACTCATATTGAATATGCAAACACCTGTATTGTGTACAAAACATTAGGTTCACATGTTCTTTCCATTGCAGACTGACCAGGTGAAATCTATGATCCCTTATTGATGTCTCGTGTTGAATCCACTTCGATCAGTGTAGATCAGTGGTTCCCAAACTGGGAAACGCGCAGTGCCTTCGAGGGTAAACCAAATAAAAATGTGATTCACGTTTAAAAATATATATATATATATATATTTGTTACATTTTCCTTCAGATTTTCAAAACAGTCCATTTGTATTTTCCAACAGGGCTATGCATTTGGGTGAGTTTTTTTCTCTCTCTCGCCTGAGTAGCCTCGTTTCACTGCCAAAAATCACATTAAACCATCTTCAGTAAAGCGAAATAACACAATGTCAAATACAGGTATCCTTATCAAATAATTAGCATCCAATCACATTAACTGTTACTCTCTCGCGGGAATTCCATTAACAGTCCGTATGTAACCAAACGTAGCTGCTGCTGCTCATGTTGGTATCTGTACTGATGGCGCAAAAGCCATGCCAGGGAGACATGGGTGTGCAAGCAGTTGCTCAGTACACCGCAGCATCCGCAAAGGGAATGCCTGACAGCTTGAAAGACGTTTCACTGTCATGTCCAAAACGTCTTTCAAGCTGTCAGGCATTCCCTTTGCGGATGCTGCGGTGTACCGAGGGGCCTTGAACTCTTGTATTTTCTGCACTATGCAATAATATGGGCAGCGACCATGTAACGATTCTGCAACAAACATAGTGCGCTGGTTATCAAGAGGCAAAGACAAGACAATGTCAAATGTGATATAGCGAAGCACCTGAGTGAGCTGGGTGTGCAATTACGCAGGTACTTTCCCGAAACGGACGACACAAACAACTGGATTTGTTATACCTTTCATGTCCTGCCTCCAGTCCACTTACCGATATCTGAACAAGAGAGCCCCATCAAAATTGCAACAAGTGGTTCTGTGAAAATTGAATTGAATCAAAGTCACTGGCAGATTTCTGGATAGGGCTGTGCTCAGAGTATCCTGCCTTGGGAAATCTCACTATTAAGACACTGATGCCCTTTGCAACCCCGTACCTCTGAGGGTGGATTCTCGGCCCTCAGTCGCTTGAAAACTAAATACAGGCACAGACTATGTGTGGGAAATGATTTAAGACTGAGACTCTCTCCAATACAACCGAACATTGCAGAGTTATGTGCATCCTTTCACACACCCTTCTCATTAATCTGTGGTGAGTTATTCACATTTTTTGATGGAACACATTTTTGTATTTATAGGTTTTATGTAAGATGTCTAACTAAAGAGCAAAATTATTGATTATTTGTGCCCTGGTCCTTTAAGAGCTCTTTGTCACAACCCAGCTCGTGGGAAGTGACAGTCATTCTTATGTTTCAAATGTATTTGTGATGGCACAAAAAACTAATTTGGAGAGTGCGCTGACCCTGGTGCTAGAGGGGCTACGTAGGTGGAGTTTGAATGTTCGAAGGGGTACGGGACTATAAAAGGTTTGGGAACCACTGGAGTAGATGAAGGGGAGGAGACAGGTTAAAGAAGGATTGTTAAGCCTTGAGACATGGATTGTGTATCTGTGTCATTCAGAGGGTGAATGGGAAAGACAAAAGATTATACTGCCTTTTCCACGATCAACAGTTTCCCGTGTGTATCAAGAATGGTCCACCACCCAAAGGGCATCCAGCCAACTTGAATCAAGACGGGCCACATCCCTGTGGAATGATTGACACCTTATGGAGTCCATGCCCTGACGAATTGAGGCTGTTCTGAGGGGGGCTCAATATTAGGAAGGTGTTCAATGTTTTGTACACTGTGTATAGGCCTAGGTTACTACTTGATTTAGCCAGTTTATCAATCATTCAAATACATTTCCATTATGTGAATAATTAGTCAAATTGATTGTATAATTGATTAATTCATCCTTACATAGCCGTCTCTGAAAAATGTTAAAGTAAAAACTGTAAAATCTAATGATTTTGAATTTAAAAGATGCTCAACGATTGACAGTAGTCAGTAGCTGAGTTTCTGTATCAAGTGCCATTCTGTGACTGGCTAATATTCCTTTTTTGGTGTTGAGAAACATGACGGCATCTGTATCAAAGTCAATTCTGGTATTGTGACCTACTGTATTCAAGACCATGTGTCACCTGAGGGTGGGCACAACACAACTTCAGATGTAAAGTAGGGTATAAGCTATGTATACAATGTATACAAATATGAACAAAGGAGTTTTACAAGTTTTTAGATAATTGTGTTTAAGTATAAAAGTTTTTTAAATATCAATTACAACTATCTTTTCCAGTGATGAAGACAAGGATGTGTGGTATGGTGGGATATGCAAATTAGTTCAACTTTGAGCACCTTTATTCTCCTGAATGTTTTGGCAAGCAGGTCCAAAAGGACACGTTCTGAGCACTTTTACAATGGGCAAATATGTATGGGAGGTCAAAGGGGTGCTGTTTTACCCGATGGGAGATTTTGTGACCCAAACACTCGAGTTCTTCCTTAGGTACCAGGGACCAGTGCTTCTGATCAGAAGAACCAAAGATGAGATCATTACCACCACGTGAGTCACTATGAAGGCATGAATAACGAAAAGGGCCCGTTCCGATTAGATATGCGCTGGTAAATCTAGGTAGTGACTGGTTTCACTGACTGACTTGTGTTTCAGGGGTCCAGAAGACATCATGTCCAACAGAGGAAACAACCTCCTGCTCAAACTTCTGCAGTTCAGGTCGGTTCTGTCTCCAAGACCTCTCACAGGCTGTGTATGTCTATATACACATTGTCCACTACAGACCTGATTATCCACAACCTCACACAGACAGCTAAGGTGTTGCCTTGTACATACACTAGGAACAGAGAGTAAGCGCTGTGTTTCTGTTTAAACCCTTTCTGATGTCATATCTTCAGGTACCCCAAGGTGATGACAGACGATGGAGTCAGGGCCATCAGAGCATGGCTGGCAGCCTCCAACCATGTAGAAGAGGCAGCGGTGTACAGTAGCTATGAGGTGGATGATGACTGGTGTGTGTCTGTTCTGCAGTCGTATAAGACGGAGAGAGACGTTTTCTTCCCCTGGAGCGTTGGTAAGACTGCTCCTCAAATGACCACACCATTACAGCTGTTTGACTTAGATTAGAAGCTCCCGAGATGAATTACCTGATGGAATTTATTTTGGTCTTTTGGCAAAAGGGTTTGTTCACTGCCCCTTAGACGCTCCTTTCTGCCAGAGGTAGTAAAAGAAAAGATACCTTAATATAAAATGACCCAGTAAAAGTCTAGAAGTATCAGATTTTAAATGGTCAATTGTCATACTTGAGTAAAAGTACAAAGTAAATGCTATACATCAAACCAGACGGCACAATTTACTTTTTTTGACAGCCAGGGGCAGCTCCAACACTCGGACATCATTTACATTTAGTGAGTCTGCCAGATCAGAGACAGTAGGGATGTTTAGGGATGTTCTCTTGATGTGTGAGAATTGGACCTTTTTCCTCTTCCTGCTAAGCATTCAAATGGTAACTAGTACTTTTGGGTCTCTGGGAAAATGTATGGAGTAAAAATTACATAATTTTCTTTAGGAATGTAGTGTAGTACTTTACACCACTGCTCTCTGTATCTATATATTTTTAACTACGCAAGTCAGTTAAGAACAGGTTCTTATTTACAATGATGGCCTACCAAAAGTCCTATAAACATACACATGTCATTTTTAAGCCTTTCCTGTTTGTCAGGTGAGGACATGACACTGGAGGGAAGACGACAGCTGGCTCTCTTCCTGGTGAGAAACAACTTCTTTCATCTTCCATTGTTCACCCTCTACCACATGACTTGCGTTCTACACCTATAAGTTCATCTGATTCCCTTATATGGAAATGTTAAGGTGGCAAGTGGGCTTCCGTAAGACAATTTCTAGGTTAATTTATTGGGAATGTTATCTCCTATATTGTCCCCCCCTCCTCCCGTTTCATCACTTGTTCCCTCTCTCTTCTCAGGCACGGAAATACATGCGGAACTTCGACTCAACTCACTGCACTCCTCTCCCTTACTCTGAATTCGTTGCCCCTTGGGGACTGTAAGTGTTGACGGATGGATAGAAAGGAGAAGCAAAGATTCAGGCGAGACCAGCCAATCAGAAGAGGTATACAGAGCATGGATTGAATGTGTATCTATGGGAGGTGTTCAAGGCAGCTACACCCAGACGGTATTAGAAAGTTGTGACCCTGCCCACCTGTGGGGGATATCATCTGTGGTTACCCCATTGGCTCACAACAAAAAACTTGGCATTTTGTCTACTTGTTTTAATCAATTACAAAGCTATGTCTAAAGATTACTACTTAGAAAAACTTAATTTTGCCTCATGCCCCTTATGACAATGCTATCGACCGACCGGAACATCAAGCTAGTCAAGACCAACAAACGGACTGACGTTAATTAAACAAACTGTACTTAACAATGCTTTCCACCTGCATACCCTACTTACATTCTGAAGCCACAAGGTTCTTCTCATAGGCTTTATTTCCCTACGTTTGGAGCATTGTTAAGTCTGTCGTTATTTTTGCCCTGGCTACATGCACATTGAACACAGCAGGTTTTTGGAATGCTTTGTTATTTCTGTAGAAAAAAAAGTAAGCTCTTTTCCAATGGGATGAATGGTAAAGAATATTTGTTTTTCCAATTTCTGGGCGTGGACTAGGGGATTTCTTTATTGCGGGGGGTTGTGGTATATGGCCAACATACCACAGCTAAGGGCTGTATCCAGAAACTCTGCAAGAACAGCCATAATTCCACAACCCCCTCGGGCCTTATTGCTTAAATATACACTACCGTCCTCAAACTAGATATTTAAAATACTCCCATTAAAGTAAGCACTGATCTCTAGGTAGTTGGATAAAAGGCTCCATTCTATTGCCTGACAACATTACAAGGGAGAAAAGATACATCTTTAGAAGGAATAAGGAGCTCGTTCCCTCCCTCTGGCTGCATTTTTAAAAGTATACAAATACAGCCAGGCCATCCTCACGTTCTAAAGCGTGACATTTTCTTTTGGGCACTGTCATTATGAACAAAGCTGGGTCCTGTTAAATAAAATGTTGGCAAAATAATTTTTGTATTTCTTATGAAACTGCAATCTTGCATGTATAATTTCTGACCATAATTGTAGACAACTAGGGCCTTGATGTTTTCCAGTCCTGGACCTAATAATTTCAAAGAAAGAACAGATCCCAGCCTGTCTAATATAAGGTCTTTACTCCAGAGTATCCTTTATGGAAAGTGGCATGGTACTGACATGAGACAATAACAGGAGGGTGAAATACAGTGAGCTAAATGTATTGGGACAGTGAGATTGTTTTGGCTCTGTGGACTGACAGCTTTAACTTCAGGGTATTTACATTCAGATCGGGTGAAATGTTTGTACATAGGATTTGCTGGTTGTTTCAGAACATTTTGTGGCCAATTAGAAATGAATAGCAAATTCATTGCTTCATTGGAGTCACTTATTGTGAATAGAATGTTTCTGAAAATTTCTATATTAATATGGATGTTACCATGATTGCAGATAATCGACAGTTCCAGGCACAACTCCCCCATGTCTTGGGTATATGAATGATATTTGTGCATCTAAATTTGTAATTGCATCCACATTTATGTAGAAATGTTCACCCAATATGGCTGAAAATACCCTCAAATTAAATTTAAGTCTGCACTTTAACCTCTGTCATTGTAATACTTTTGGAGCTCACTATGATAAGAATCATGTTGTAAAAGGGGACAGAGAGGAGCGATTACACCATTCTCTTGAAGTTGTCTATGGCTTCCGTTGCTTTCTCCAGCTCCGTCTGGCTCTGACGCAGCTGGAAGAGGGTTAGAGAACAGGATCACAGGTCACCACACACTTCAGAAGTGGCTGATAATCTCACTTCACAAGCAGAGCCACAAGCAAAACGTTTTTACTGTGGGAATGCCTGAGTAATAACATCCTCCTTACCTTCTCAGCATCCAGATCCTGTACTTTAACAGGCACCTTCTCCTTGTAGTCACTCTTCTCCATCTTTTCTCTCAGTTTATCCATCTGTTTCTCCAGCTCTCCCTTCTTCACAGTCAACTTGGCCACCTCCTTCTCCAAGTCTATCAGACCCTGGGAGAGAGATTAACAATGAGGAGAAAAGGAAACGCAGTTGTAAAAACAGTAACAATTTCACTAGGGAATAAAGATGTCTGGTTTGGCACAGTCATCAGATGACTCGTATACACTGTCAGCCAATCACAACACAGAATAATGTGTGGTTGAAACCCGTAAAATGGACCTCTTACCTTGAGCATGAGGTGGACGGTGCACCTGTCGGAGGCAATGGCCACAGCACAGCCCTCTGGGACGGCCCCGGTGGCTGAGACGGGCTGGATGGTCTGGGAAAGAGACAGGGTCTGGATCTGCAGACTGTACTGCTCCACCAGAGACATCGTCTCACTGTCTATACACTGGAGGTAGCCTGGGGAGGGGGTATAATATGGAAAACAACACTGAGAAGTGTTCTAGTGACTAAATCATACACCCTTGCTATAACTAAGTAGTAAATATAGTACAGTGCTTGTGGTCATGTATGAACTCACAATCGGCACGTGTCTTGGTCAGGTTGTAGTCGGCCCTGAGTGAACGGATGGTCCGGACTACGGTCATCACAAACTCCATCTGACGGTCCACATCCTCACTGTGCCAGCAGAACTAGAGACGACGGCCAGACAACCACCACAAATTACAGTCAACAAAACTCATGCCCTTTGGTTTATTAAACAGTGTACTCAGTGTATCAATATAAAGTTCACCTCCTCAGTCTCAGGGTAGGGCGTGACATGGATACTAGGGTGGCCATCCTGGGATCGTCGCCGTGGCAACCTCTGGTAGAGCTCCTCGCCCACGAAGGGCATGATGGGAGCTAGGAGGAGCAGGCCGGTCTCCAGGCAGGTGAACAAAGTCTGTCTGCAGACTTCAGCCTGGCTCTGAGACCCACTGTCCTCCTCCGCCCTGGAGAACACTGGCTTCACACTCTCCTAGAGGGGTGAGGGAGGTCGAGAAGGGACGAGGATGGAGGTTGGGAGCAGGAAGTTAAGGAGTGGTAATATATTAATCCCACACACACCACCACTCAGAGGCAGACAGAGACAAGCCAAACAGACTCTCACCAGATAGACGTCACAGAGCTCGTAGAGCCAGAAGTTGTAGATGGCGGTGGTGATAGCTGGGAAGTCGTAGGCCTGGAACCCTGCATTACACAGACCCACAGCAGAACACAGACGGGACAGAATCCACCGGTCTGACACGCTCTCCTCTCCACACAGCTGACAGGAGGATAATTGGACATTTTACAGAGATATAAACCGAAATACCATATCATACAAAGACCTGTTTTCACTATAACAAATTAAGAGCATTTTCTTGAAGCAACTTTATTTCCCTTCATTTACACAGGCATGACACTGCAGTACACACACACACAATGAATAGGCCTAGATAAAGATACTGTAGTAGAGATGTCACCTGGGCTTTCTCTGAAGGAACAAAGTTGTCTCCCAGCGTCCTCATGGCAAACTTCACAGCATTCCACAGCTTGTTACAGAAGTGACGGTAACCAAGGATACGATTCACATCCATGTTAATGTCCCTACCTGAGCGAGTTAGGGGGAGAGAGGAAAAAGAAAGGGTTGTGTTGGTGTGTACATGGCATGCCAGCCATAACATGACACGGCCACATCACCAGTGGCAGGAGTGAGTGGTGTACCTTGGCTGGTGTAGGCACACAGGGCGAAGCGGAGGGCATCTGTGCCACACTCTGGGATACCAGTGGGGTAGTCCGACTTCTGTCCCTGCTTGGCCTTCTCTACCTCTACTGGGTCCAGATTACTGTCCTGCAGCTGGGCATACAGACCCTGCACACACGAAGGGTCAGCAGAGACATCTATCTATGTCCTGGTGCTTCGTTCTTGGCACTGAACCGCAGTTCAACAGCTACATGACATCATAAATGCATGACACTGATTCAAAGCAGCAAGAGACACTGTTGGTTCCTCAATCCACCTGATATAGTAAGAGTATGTACTGCAAGAGCCCTGTATAGCAGTGGTCACCAGCCGGTCGATCACCAAACATGTCTGTAGAAAAGATAAAGGCTTGCGCTCCTTAAAAAAAACAAAATAAAGGGTGTTGCGCTGTTGGCAGTAGGTGCACTTGATTCAGAAGCACTGCGCACCGGGTAGGCAAAGTACTCCCATTTTGATCTATTTCATTTCAGACCGGGAGCGTGCCTACCCGGCAATCCAATCGGATAGCTCAAATCACCATGCCGACAGCTTCCACGACCCCAGCTACAGCAAAGTTTGGTCCTAACCTACATGAGATTTGATCACTTAAAACCATGACCACAGAGAGACTGTCACAAAACAGCAAAGGACTGCTGTTTTTATGAGTTAGTTCATGTTGAAGTTTTTGTTCAGTACTGTCAACGCCATTTTTATTCAACACTATTACAAAACATAAAAACGTGCTTCTCCCTACTTCCACTCGGCTACTAATTCATTACAGCACAAGTGTCTCGATAGCCCTGCATTTGTATTATCATTAGCAGCTCATCATGTCTATTTTTATATCGAGGAATAGGGCAGAGAGTGGATCCTCTGCTGCTCTCCCTCCCCTGAGACTGGGAAAAATAGTTTCTAGATCACTGACATCATGATTTGACCTCTTCTTCAGTTGTCTTGAAAGCACCAAGACCATCAGATTGATACAGGTACCAGTCCAGTAAAAAAAAACAAGTGAATTATTTGCAAATTAACTCAAATTATGCTCAGTTCTGCCTTGCAAGTACTACACAAACTGATCTATTTTGTTATCAAAGTGAGAGTTTTTGTATCTAATATGGTCCAAGAAGAAGAACTGGCAGGCCAGGCATATATATGATAATGTATTAGGCCTACTGCACAAACCTCATTCCTACACAATTGTTTTTTAGGTAAAATGTTTGGGGGTTTTCTGTTGAAAGAAATGATTAAATAATAGCGGTAGATATCGGCTTGCTTTTTGACTACGAAAGTGACCTTGGTGGCCACTGCTCTAGAGGGCTGACTCAGCTCTAGACTTGGGTGATATACCGTTTATTCTGTATACTGGGGTATTTCAGCTGGGGGGCGTGTGCTTCGTCACTGCTTTTAACTATAGGTTAAGTATAACTATAAGAAACCTAAGATGTGTCAAATAAATGATATCCAGCTCAGGGCTCCAGCTATGCATTTGGTTCACTAACGTGCTAGCTGTGGCAAGATCAAGTGTCTTGGTTACAGCTTATTGGTTACATTCAATCCCCTCCTGGATCAAGATCCCTGTTGCCTAAATTGTTTTGTGCCCATTGTGTGCATTTCCGGTAATACTGTATACCCTTGTATGGTACAGAAACGGTATGACGGCAAGAAAATGTGGATACCTCCGAACCCGACTCAGCTCAGTTTGAGGGAGCAACACGAGGAGAGACAGATAAATGGCCTCAATAGAGCCTGGAATAGCTGCTTAATAAGCAGGCAGTACAACACCCCCTATGGGAGCACGGTGTGTTACCTCCAGAGAGATGCCTGTGATGACGTCCAGGGGGTCGATAACGTTCCCCAGAGATTTGCTCATCTTCCTCCCGTGGGCGTCCCTCACCACCGCATGGAGGTACACCTAGTATCAAACACAGCCATTACCATTACTACACAGCCATTACCATTACTATACAGGCTGTCCCCACTGTAATCAATGACATGCTACACTGGTCAGAGGCAGCAGGTGATTACTTCCAAATGAGCCTCACCTCTTTGAAGGGCAGCTTGCCAGTGAGTTTGAGGCCCATCATCACCATGCGGGCCACCCAGAAGAACAGGATGTCATGACCCGTCTCCAGCAGGGTGCCTGGATAGAACACATTCAGGTCCTGGGTCTGGACAGAGAGAGGAAAACATGTATTACACACAGAGGGTATCACACTCAGCTCTCGACACACCTTACCCACACATTCAATATCATCAATATATCTCTCAGGAACTATGGAAAGCATATGTTAACAACTTTAATACACACACCTACAGCCTCACCTCATTGGGCCAGCCGAAGATGGAGAAGGGGAAAATACCAGAGGAGAACCATGTATCCAGGACATCCTCATCTGTAACACAGAAAGTGAACAAAAAATCACTGGGTAATGGGCAAAATACTCCATTCCACTGTAAATGATCATCATTTGAGAGACGATCTTACCCTGTCGGAGGGTGACCTTGTCAGTGGAGACGTTGAAGCGCTTGGCAGCTTTATCTCTGGCCGCCTCCTCTGTCCTCCCACTCACCCAGTAATGACCATCCATGTCCTGGAGGAAGAAGACGGGAGGGAGGAAGAAGACGGGAGAAGGAAGCCAGAGAGATGGGACATGGGTTGTTTGAACAGGTGTGACTTAAATGACAGAGAAAATCAGAGAGCGAGATAGAGAGAAACGGATATCACCTCTCCTGGTGTGACTGAAGGGTCAGTCACGGTGACAAAGTAGGCTGGGATCCTGTGACCCCACCACAGCTGACGAGAGATACACCAGTCCCTGGGAGGGAGGAACAACGAATGAGGGATGAGTTCAAGTGAATATGTGAGGAAAGAAGGATTGAAGAGGGGTGAGGAAACCTGAGCACAACTGGTGACAGATGAAACACTAAAGAAGAAAAGGGGGTTGGTGCTGGAGTAGAGGTGCTCCCTGTTTTTAACTAGGGATCTAACTAGGATCTGTAATACACTTGATTTCTATAATGGAGATATTGTGGCGTGTCACCTAATGCGTAGAGAGATGGAGCACATTAAAGAGTAGAACGGGAAGGACAGCGAGGAAAGAGAAAGACTGATGACAAAAGAGAGGTATAGAAGGAAGAGGAAAACAGAACCAGAAAGGAGATGGAGGTGACCTACCTGATGTTGTCCAACCAGTTGAACCAGGTCTTATGGTGGTGGTCTGGGATGATTTTGAGTCTTCCCTCCCGGACCGAGTCAGCTGCCTGCTTGCCCATGTCAGCACAGTCCACATACCACTGAGGCTTCAGCAGGGGCTCCACTATGTCCTTAGAACGACTGGGGAGGAGAAACACACTCACATCCAATCCAGAATTTTCTCACTAACATGTTCACACAGATGTGACCACATTTCGCCCACTGATGCACGCGAAGCTGGAGAAAAACATGTCCTTATGTGCTCGTAATGTGGACTGATCGTAACGCACCTGCAGACAGGCACCACCATGGGGTTATCTTTGGTCTCCTTGAAATGGCCTCTGTCCTTCAGAGCCTGCAGCACAGCCTTCCTCGCTTCGAAACGTTTCATACCCTGAGAAAGAGAGAGGAGGTAGGCAGAGAAAAACAGAGAGGAAGTTAACAAACAGATACCACACAGAACAACAAGGCGGCAAAGGAAGAAGAGTGACCACACCACAAAGACAGCATGAAGACAAGATCCAGGTGAAGAAGAAGTGGGAGTGTACTGTACCAGGTGAAGAAGAAGTGGGAGTGTACTGTACCAGGTGAAGAAGAAGTGGGAGTGTACTGTACCAGGTGAAGAAGAAGTGGGAGTGTACTGTACCAGGTGAAGACGTAGTGGGAGTGTACTGTACCAGGTGAAGAAGTAGTGGGAGTGTACTGTACCAGGTGAAGACGTAGTGGGAGTGTACTGTACCAGGTGAAGACGTAGTGGGAGTGTACTGTACCAGGTGAAGAAGTAGTGGGAGTGTACTGTACCAGGTGAAGAAGAAGTGGGAGTGTACTGTACCAGGTGAAAAGACGTAGTGCGAGTGTACTGTACCAGGTGAAGACGTAGTGCGAGTGTACTGTACCAGGTGAAGAAGAAGTGGGAGTGTACTGTACCAGGTGAAGAAGAAGTGGGAGTGTACTGTACCAGGTGAAGACGTAGTGGGAGTGTACTGTACCAGGTGAAGAAGTAGTAAGAGTGTACTGTACCAGGTGAAGACGTAGTGGGAGTGTACTGTACCAGGTGAAGACGTAGTGGGAGTGTACTGTACCAGGTGAAGAAGTAGTGGGAGTGTACTGTACCAGGTGAAGACGTAGTGCGAGTGTACTGTACCAGGTGAAGAAGTAGTAAGAGTGTACTGTACCAGGTGAAGAGTGTACTGTACCGGTGAGTGGGAGTGTACTGTACCAGGTGAAGTGGGTAGTGGGTGAAGACGTGTACTGTACCAGGTGAAGAAGTAGTGGGAGTGTACTGTACCAGGTGAAGACGTAGTGCGAGTGTACTGTACCAGGTGAAGAAGTAGTAAGAGTGTACTGTACCAGGTGAAGAAGTAGTGGGAGTGTACTGTACCAAGTGAAGAAGAAGTGAGAGTGTACTGTACCAAGTGAAGAAGAAGTGAGAGTGTACTGTACCAGGTGAAGAAGTAGTGGGAGTGTACTGTACCAAGTGAAGAAGAAGTGAGAGTGTACTGTACCAGGTGAAGAAGTAGTGGGAGTGTACTGTACCAGGTGAAGAAGAAGTGGGAGTGTACTGTACCAGGTGAAGAAGAAGTGGGAGTGTACTGTACCAGGTGAAGAAGAAGTGGGAGTGTACTGTACCAGGTGAAGAAGAAGTGGGAGTGTACTGTACCAGGTGAAGAAGAAGTGGGAGTGTACTGTACCAGGTGAAGAAGAAGTGGGAGTGTACTGTACCAGGTGAAGACGTAGTGCGAGTGTACTGTACCAGGTGAAGAAGAAGTGGGAGTGTACTGTACCAGGTGAAGAAGAAGTGGGAGTGTACTGTACCAGGAATGGAGCTGGCACGTTGATGAGCAGGCCATTCTCATCCAGGATGTTGATGAAGGCCAGGTTGTGTCTGTTTCCAACCTCATAATCATTATGGTCATGGGCTGGGGTGATCTTCACAGCACCTGGTGGAGAGAGAAAGAAGGGGGAGAGGGAGAGAAGGTTTCGTACAGCTCAACCATCCAAACTAACAGTATCCTGCTATTCCTTCGACCACCAGATTACTACAGGCCACACAGCAGGCCACACTACATGGCCACACAGCATGGTCAGTACCTGTTCCAAAGTTGACGTCCACGAACTCATCAAACACGATGGGCATCTTCCTGTCACAGAAGGGATGAAGCACCATCTTCCCTTTAAGGTGCTGAAAGACACAGGTAAACCAAAGCGTGTTAGTTCTCAATTAGAATGCCAAAAACATTCATCAAAACAACATGTAAAATATCAAGAAAGTATCATCTTTCATGGATTTTCCCAAAGAATGTCTGTATTGGAAGGTTGGAGGGGTGTGTGTGTGGGTTGTAGAGACCTGGTATCTGGGGTCAGCAGGGTGGACAGCCACAGCAGAATCTCCCAGCATGGTCTCTATACGAGTGGTCGCCACAATCACCTCCTCATCTAACAGTGAGACAGTGGGAGACATTTAATAAGAGAAGACAGAAATAGAGGTAGGGAGAAAAAAATGGAAGGGAGAGATCAATTAACATAATTGAAAGAAACACTCAAGTTAAAGCCATGTCCCTGTACCTCCCCAGCCCAAAATTACTCTCCCCATGTCTTACCTGATCCCTCTATCTTGTAGGAGAAGGAGACCAGTACTCCAAACTCCACCTTGTCCTTGTAGCCAGGCACGGGCAGCAGAGTCCTGCCAGTCAGCTCCTTCTTATCCACCTGGACAACACAGCATCATGGGAGCGTTCATTATAGTATGCAACAGAATGGACATTTCAAAAACGGTTTAAACATTTCACAACAGAATAATACCTCTATATCCGAGATGGCAGAGTTGAGGGTGCATGACCAGTTGACCAGCCTCTTGCTCCTGTAGATCACGCCGTCCTCATGCAGACGAATGAACGCCTCCTGGACTGCATAGGACAGTTTCTAGAGAGGGAGTCACAATAGTTTAGTGTTGGGAACATTACAACGTCAGTAAAGGCTCAGTCCAGACATAGTACTTTATGTATTAGACTAATAAAGCTCTCATGAGTTGTCCATGATAACACAGTAAGAGGTGACAGGTAATGTAACGTAAAGTGTAAGGTAATGTAAATGATAGTAAACTCACAGGGTCCATGGTGAAGCAGGCTCTGTCCCAGTCCAGAGAGGAACCCAGCTTCTTCAGCTGGTGGTAGATACGGTCTCCCTTCCTACAACACAGTGCAGGGAGGAAGAAAGAGGGTGAGGGAGGAAAGAGAGGAACTCTAGCTCTTACTTTCTCTTCTATTGTTGTTCTTTCTTTTGAAACCCTCTGTCCTTCCTCTCCCACCACTCACTCGTTCTTCCACTTCCAGACCTCTTGGATGAACTGGTCTCTCCCCAGGTCGTGACGGCTCAAGCCCCTCTCCCTCATCAGTTTTTTCTCCACCACCACCTGGGTGGCGATGCCCGCGTGGTCACAGCCTGGGTTCCACAGGGTCGTCTCGCCACGCATACGGTGCCTGGGGAGAGGGAGGAAACAGGAAATGCACCATCATACTGCGATAAGGACAGAACTAGATTACAGCACTACAGAATAATGAGAATGGGACAAGACATGAATGTTGAGAGGTGAAGAGAAAAGTGGGACACGTAGAGTCATGACAGCAAGAGAGAAAGCAAGACAGCGAGACAGAGACAGCTCGAGAGAGAATGAGAGAGAAAGTGTGAGAGGTTTGTAGAAAGAAGAAAAATAATAGAGAGTGAGATTGGTGAAAGGATGTGAAAATAAACTGCTAGAAAGGGAGAGAGCAGATTGGTGTAATCAGATAGAGAATCCCATTACCATCTGGTCAGACAGTCCTGGATGGCGTTGGTTAGGGCATGGCCTAAGTGAAGAGATCCCGTCACATTGGGCGGAGGGATACACATCATGAACACTCCACGGGGGTTAGGCTCACTGATACTCTTCCGCTGAAGAATATAAGATCATCATAATAGCTTGATTATGACCTCAACCATGGGCTGGTTAAATGTCACATTTCATAAACAAGCATAAACTATTAAATACATAGAGAGTGACAGTCTCACCCCGTACTCAGGTTTGAAGTATCCCTGCTTCTCCCACCAGGAGTACCAGGCTGCCTCCACGTACAGAGGACTGTACGAGTCTGGCAGGGGGCTCAGGACATCTGACACAGGGAGAGATAGGAGTTTAATTCACACCACACACACACACACACAAAGTATAAAAGAGAGAGAGTGGTGGATTATACATGGTTAATAACAGAGATCCTATTCAATTATTCAAATTCCTAATTCTATGGTTAATAAAGCACCTTTTTTCTCTCCAGGAGGGGTGGGGACGTCGTATGAGATCACTCCCAGGTCCTTCTTCTCTGGTTTGGCCTTTTTCTGGAGAGAGACCAGAACGAGACTGAAGACACCTACTGAATGACCTTATCTAGACTTTAAAAACTGTAAAGGGAGTATACTTTAAGGATCATCATCTTGTTGGGTTCAAGTTGATCCACACAGCAATGGTCTTTGCAACAAGGAAAATGAGAAATGAAACCAGCCACCTGTCCATCTTCATACCTCTGTCAGAGGTGCCAGTTTCTTTTCTTGCTTTTTCTTCTCCTCCATCTCCTTCTTTTTTTGGAACTTCTCTAACTTCTCTCTGTTTTTAGCCTCCTTCTTCAGCTGAGCTTCTGTCTTTGGTTTGCCTGAGAGAAACACACTTTGAGAATAACATACACACTCAAACAAACTCAAGCTGACACACACACACACACAAGGAGTCAACTCATGATGCTATGTATCCAGAAAATATTCCTCCGATGTAACTAACTGATAAGATGCCAAATGTAGTGAAAACTGAAACGGATTTGCCATTCAGCTAGACAAGAAGACACCGTTGGTCTTCAGGATAATAAAGTTATTCTTCAATCTAAAGCTTCGATCTCACACACAGAAACTTGAGCAGAATTTCTGTTGCATTTGCAGTTTGCAAATGTCATCATCTCAAGCAACTTTGCAGATATACGAGTCAACTCACAATTATTATAATTGTTTTATTGCTTGCAATATACAATCAAATTGAAGGTACTTGTCATTTTATTGATTCCATATTGTTTGCAAATTTTTAAAGCTGCAACGTAACTTTTTGGGCGACCCAACCAAATTTACACAGAAATGTGTGTTATAGATCTGCCATTCTCATTGAAAACATGTCTAAGAAGCAGCAGATCTGTTCTACTTTCAATATTTCTATGCTTCCCGTTATCAAGTTTAGTTTTCGTGTCTTTAATTTTCGGTTTTGTACACCAGATTCAAAAAGCTGAAAATACAATATTTTTGGTTATGGAAAACATATATTTCACAGTGGTTTAGATGGTACAGTGATTCTCTACACTATATTTGCTTGTTATGTTGTATAAACTGAAATTCGGCGCACTATTAGAATTTTAGCCACCAGGAAATGAGGGAACAATTTCTGCATAGTGCATCTTAGTGCATCTTTAACACATACTACCAGACGAGTTACTCACAGTCAAAACATGGCCTAAGCCTCTTACCATTGGTAGCGTTGGCATCAGCAGTTGGATTAGCGTTAGCAGCAGGAACAGGAGCAACGCTGGGTTTGGGTGTGACGGGCACCATCTTCTCACAAAGAGAGATCTGTCCCAGGACCTTGACAAACTGAGGCTGGTTGACACAGGTCAGAAACCACCTGGTCACGTTCGTCAGGGCTTTCCTGTTGGACGGCTCCAAGGCCTAGTATGACATAATAAGAAGAATGTTATTGGAGTTCAAACAATGTGAAACAGGAAGATCTTACATTGGATGTTGCATGCAATTTCAGTCGAGTTGCTTTGTGTATCAGCAATGCTGCTTGAGATTATGTCACTTGCAATCTGCAACAGAAATTGCATACGGATTGCTTCGTGTGACACCAGCTTTACAGTACAACTGCGGTGTATTCATTATGCCGATTCTGTTGCTAAACGTTTTGCACAAAAAAATGTTTACTCCAAATGGAAAACGTTTTATACAACGAAAACAATAGTTTTTATAGGACAAATGCAGGTAGGCCCCCTGTTTTGTTCTGCTTGCTCCATTTAGTTCTTAAACAGTAAACAGGTTCTGTTGCAATGGGTTTATTTATTTAACTAGGCAAGTCAGTTAAGAACAAATTCTTATTTTCAATGACGGACGGCCTACCGGGGAACAGTGCCCTGTCCTGTTCAGGGACAGAACGACAGACTTTTACCTTGTCAGCTCGGGGATTTGATCCAGCAACCTTTCAGTTACTGGCACAACACTCTAACCACTAGGCTACCTGCTGCCCCTCCCGAATGAATACACCCCAGCACTCACTTACCAGACAGTCTGTTAACAGAAGACAAATACTTTCACTTCTTCCTAACTTTAAAGAATAAGGAAGAAGATACACAAATAAGATAAAAGGTAAATGTTAATATAAAGACTTGGCTCACGTATTTGAAGGGCAGGAGTGCTGCGGTTGCCACAGCGATGTCAGCCAGAGTGAGGCTGTCTCCCACCAGGAATGTTCGAGGCTCCAGGTTCTTATCTAGAACGTTTAGCACGCGCATCATCTCAGCATGAGAACTCTGCTGAAGCTGCATGGACTCATCAGAATCAGAAAAAATGATTGGTAATCAACAATGTTAACACAGGAATTTGTCTTGGGGTATGTTATATTCCAGATTAGTGTTCCCTCCCCTTGCTTTGTCATTGTTCAATCACTCCCATAGTCCAATTCATTTGAAATTAAGCAAATATTCACCATTATACTCCTATTTGTGTGTTTGTGACTGCATGGGTTTCTTCCAGTAGTGAGACCCTTTCCCTCACCTTCTTATCCACTCCCAACACCCCCAGTAGTGGGAAAACCACAGCACAGGACACAGGAGTCAGCTCATTGTCTGCAAAGCTGAGCCACTGCCACACCTGGCTCTCCTGTTTAGCATTCGACCCTATCCTCTTCCCCTGAGAGGCTAGGTACCATGCAACAGCACTGGCCCCAGAGAGCACCTCACCTCCCCCAGAGCCCAGCACCAGGCTGGGGCGAGAGCACAGGGCCAGGGAGGCAGGAGGGTCTTCTATGAGTGTGCAGAGCCGAGAGGGGCAGAACTCTGCAGCGACCAAAGCCATGAGGCTCCTGAAGTCGTCAGGGTGGGGGGAGACGTAGAGCGAAGCCATCCCTAGGAGAGGGGGGAGAATGACTGAGATTGGTGTGTCAGACAATATAATGACTGTCAAAATATAACGCTTCCATAGTGTCATTAAATAGTACAGATATGTATTTGGATGCAAACCACTTCACAAGTCATCCAATCTCAGCTAAAACTAGCTTGCTAGCAGGTTAGCTACATAACAGTACCGTTACTGTTTTGGGCATGTTTGTTTATGCTAACTCAAATTATGCTACACTAAGGTGACATCTCTTAAGTAACAAACGCTAAAGTTAGCAACAAATCTGGGAAGTAAACAGAGACAACTCCACAAACAGAGACGTGCACAGATAGCTATGCAACGATTCATGGGCTATTTTCTAGTGCAACAAACCTGACAAACTGGAAAGACATGCTAACCATTAGCGGACTAAACTCCACTCCATGATGAGTTTAATCGGCTAGCTAATCATCAGCTTTGGCAAGCTGTAACTTAAAAAAGGGACAATATGTAGTTGCTATATCCATTGTAAATAAAAAATATATATACCCATTCATTCTTGAAAAATCTAACATAGCTAAATGCCTCATGAGCTTCGTTCAATGGTCGTACACCATCATAACCCAACATATAAACTTGTTTTACTCCAATGTTTGTAAACAAAGTACTGTTAGCTAAGTGTAAAACACTATCGTCTCAAATAAAGAGTTTAAACTATCAGGTTGATATCATGAACGGTCGGTCCTTGCATCGGGAGCCGCCGGTAGCCTACTGGTTAGAGCGTTGGGCCAGTCACTGAAAGGTTGCAGGATCGAATCCCTAAGCTGACAATGTAAAAATCTATCGTTCTGAACAAGGCACTGTTCCCCGGTAGGCCGTCATTGTCAAAAATAATTTGTTCCTAACTGACTTGCCTAGTTACATTTTAAAAATCCATTGCTCCATCTATGAATTTGAGAGTTCCATTTCACATGCCTTACACCATGAATTATGTACACAAACTTTTGATATAATACATCATTTTAAAATAAATGGCACTTGAAAAAGTTATCCATACCGTTGAATGAAGAAGAAAAGGGACGTCAACTCATGAGTTCCGGATAAGCAGCGTCTTACAGTAGTCGGCAGTCTGATGCAATGTTGCGCACATGTTTGGTTCGAAGGACCTTTGGACAGATTCATTTCCGCCACATCAAGGCGGCCTGTAAGAATGCCTTTTTCAAATTGACCATGACATATGTCCAGACTCTTACTCACATCAATTATTGCAGTGTTATGAATGTGCAAATTAAAACGATCCAGCTTCAAGGAAAAATATATTGATAGTCAAATGAATGAATCACAAATAAATAAATTGCACTAGTCTGAGTGGATGTGATCAATAAATTATCCATTTTAATCAAGCAAGCATATAGTTCATAAAGTAACATAAATTCTAACATCCATTACCATATGAACTCACACAGTAAAAACATGTTTCCCCAAAATAATACCATATTGTAATTGATCAAATGGCCATGGGGCTACCATGCTTCACATTCTGACACATATACCATTAATCTCAGCATTAGTCTTTTGGGATCCTGCTTCTTTACAACTAAGAAGTAATAGAAGTAGAAGTCGTCTACTTTAGGGAGCAAAAAAATATGAAAATGTGTTGTGTGCCTAACTATGCGTTTATGTTAGACAGCTTAGCTTGAGATATTGGCATTGCGGTGTACCCATCAATTCTCTCTTGCTATCTGGTGCATATTTACATACTTTGTAAGAACACGATATACAATTTTCAAGGTTTGCAAAAAATCTGCAATGTTATTGATGAACATTCTCTGTAGACCCAAACCATCCACAGTTCTGGTCCTGCCCAAAGACCTCCATCACATTCTCCACAACCGTTTCTGCACTCCCTACTACCAGCCCTCCTGCCAAACTCACTACGTTCCCCACCCCATTCCCACACCTCAACGCCAGCTTCCCCATTCCCCCACCCACTGCCTTCACCTGCCCTCCCATCTCAGACACCACCGACCCCACATACCCACCACCCTGCTCCCACACCTGGTCCCCGACCACCCTGGACACCCACCAGGCACTGTCCGCAATCCCCCTGAATATGCCCACCCCATCCCAGGCCAGGGTGCCCACCCCTGTGACCCCATCCTGGCAGCTGGTGAACAGGGAGCCAACAAGAGGGGCTGTAATGCAGTACAGAGTGGAGAAGCACATCTCCCCCACACCAAGTATCAGGCCTGTGACTGAGCCGACTCCAGACACCAGGTCAGACGCCATGTTGTAGAACACAGAGAGGATGTCACCTGGCAGGGCAGACAGGACCCCCAGGTCCTCCTGCAGGACAAAGGCCACCTAGACGAGGAGTGGAGATATGTTCTGTTACAAGATATTGTCTGTTATAACAGAAACATATTTTTGTGATCAGAAACATAAAAGGATATACAGTGCCTTGCGAAAGTATTCGGCCCCATTGAACTTTGCGACCTTTTGCCACATTTCAGGCTTCAAACATAAAGATATAAAACGGTATTTTTTTGTGAAGAATCAACAACAAGTGGGACACAATCATGAAGTGGAATGACATTTATTGGATATTTCAAACTTTTTTAACAATTCAAAAACTGAAAAAGTGGGCGTGCAAAATTATTCAGCCCCTTTACTTTCAGTGCAGCAAACTCTCTCCAGAAGTTCAGTGAGGATCTCTGAATTATCTAATGTTGACCTAAATGACTAATGATGATAAATACAATCCACCTGTGTGTAATCAAGTCTCCGTATAAATGCACCTGCACTGTGATAGTCTCAGAGGTCCTTTAAAAGCGCAGAGAGCATCATGAAGAACAAGGAACACACCAGGCAGGTCCGAGATACTGTTGTGAAGAAGTTTAAAGCCGGATTTGGATACAAAAATATTTCCCAAGCTTTAAACATCCCAAGGAGCACTGTGCAAGCGATAATATTGAAATGGAAGGAGTATCAGACCACTGCATATCTACCAAGACCTGGCCGTCCCTCAAAACTTTCAGCTCATACAAGGAGAAGACTGATCAGAGATGCAGCCAAGAGGCCCATGATCACTCTGGATGAACTGCAGAGATCTACAGCTGAGGTGGGAGACTCTGTCCATAGAACAACAATCAGTCGTATATTGCACAAATCTGGCCTTTATGGAAGAGTGGCAAGAAGAAAGCCATTTCTTAAAGATATCCATAAAAAGTGTTGTTTAAAGTTTGCCACACGCCACCTGGGAGACACACCAAACATGTGGAAGAAGGTGCTCTGGTCAGATGAAACCAAAATTGAACTTTTTGGCAACAATGCAAAACATTATGTTTGGCGTAAAAGCAACACAGCTCATCACCCTGAACCCACCATACCCACTGTCAAACATGGTGGTGGCAGCATCATGGTTTGGGCCTGCTTTTCTTCAGCAGGGACAGGGAAGATGGTTAAACTTGATGGGAAGATGGATGGAGCCAAATACAGGACCATTCTGGAAGAAAACCTGATGGAGTCTGCAAAAGACCTGAGACTGGGACGGAGATTTGTCTTCCAACAAGACAATGATCCAAAACATAAAGCAAAATCTACAATGGAATGGTTCAAAAATAAACATATCCAGGTGTTAGAATGGCCAAGTCAAAGTCCAGACCTGAATCCAATCGAGAATCTGTGGAAAGAACTGAAAACTGCTGTTCACAAATGCTCTCCATCCAACCTCACTGAGCTCGAGCTGTTTTGCAAGGAGGAATGGGAAAAAATGTCAGTCTCTCGATGTGCAAAACTGATAGAGACATACCCCAAGCGACTTACAGCTGTAATCGCAGCAAAAGGTTACGCTACAAAGTATTAACTTAAGGGGGCTGAATAATTTTGCACGCCCAATTTTTCAGTTTTTGAATTGTTACAAAAGTTTGAAATATTCAATAAATGTCATTCCACTTCATGATTGTGTCCCACTTGTTGTTGATTCTTCACAAAAAATACAGTTTTATATCGTTATGTTTGAAGCCTGAAATGTGTCAAAAGGACGCAAAGTTCAAGGGGGCCGAATACTTTCGCAAGGCACCGTATATAGGATATGGAACCATCACAGTATTGTATTCCATCAGTAATCACCTGTCCAGGGATCCCAATGAGGGTGGAGACTACAGGGCGTAGAGGGGCCATGAGCAGGGAGACAGAGGAGGTGATGATATACACCAGAGGGTTGCTGGACGACTCTGTGTCCGACTCAGAGGCCAGTGTCTCGTTGTCCTCTGAGGGAGGGATGAGAGGTTCTGTGTCAGCAGGTAGTGCCTCTAGGCTTCGATCAGTAGTCTCATCTAGTGTTTCCTCAATGGCGTCTGGCCTTGCGACTGCTCTCTGCTTTTCTATAACTCCGACCATCGCATCACTGAGCAGTATCACTATGTCTCCCTCCGTGTCCCCATCTGCTTCCCCGCAACCCTCTGAAAATAGATCTGTCACTCCAATCATGTGTTCCAGCTCCTTAACACTCATCACCCTCTCCCCTCCCCCTGTCTCTCTCACGACCCCCACACTGAACCCACTCTGTCCCTCTGGACCAGCACAGCACACAGCAGACCACTGCACCCCAGCCTCACACCCCTCATCCCCACCCTCCTCCATCCCGGGCCCCAGCCTGAGCCCTGTGGCCCCTGTCAGGACATAGAGCTGGCCCCCTGTGGAGCCACACTGGGGCAGGACGCTGCTCTTGATCAGCTCTGTGACCAGGGAGTCCCACTGGTGAAGGGGAGAGTCAGAGTGAGCTTGGGGTTTACCCCCCGCCACATCCCCTCGGAGCAGGGCTGGGGTCATCACCAGGGGGGGACTCTGGGACCCTTCGTCCTCTTTCTCCTCCCGTCTGACATCCTCTTCCTCCTTCTCTGTCTAGGAGATAGGTTTGGAATCATGAGTCAAAGTCCACATATTGAATCACGATTGCAATTAGTATTAACTTCATGATAAATGAATGCTTGGCCTTTATTTGGGTAAAGCCTACTGTACATTACAGTACATTTAGTATCAATGCAGTTTGTAAATAGAGTAGGATTGACGAGGACGTCTTTTACTCAGGTGTCATGGCAGAAATAATATGCCATGCAGACCATTCTCGTTTTGTGAGCGTTAGGGAGCTTGTCTACTGACAGACATCTGAGTCAAATATCAAACTGTTGTTCACATTCATCTTTCTGTTCACTCTGACTTGTTACAACAAGGCCAGGTTTACATGGAATGTTGATATCAAGAGTAAGTTGACTGCCTCTACAGGACAAGAGTTTAGTTTCACTTGAACAAGTTTCATATCGCAAAACCATTCTTGTAAAACAACTGGAGGAAAAGTGTGGTATACAGTTGGTTTGATCATGTCCGCTGTAACTTGGGTGATTGTGTTGAGAATGTACACTAAAGGTACAAGGTAGTGCTTACGCAGTCCATGCATGACAATGATTCCACTGTTTCCACACAATAGAAATAAAATAATCCTCCCTTACCCCCTCCTCCTTTCCTCCTCTCTCCCCCCATCCTTGTCTGAGATGAAAGGCAGAGTAAACAGCTGCGTCACAGGTCGGGTGGTAGAGCGTGGCAAACAACTGTCCCCCTGGCAGCCTGTGACAGATGGGGGTCAGGAGGGCCCCCCCGCCCAGAGGGGGGGTCTGTCTGTAGAAGCTCTGTCTGCAGAGGGAGAAGCCTGGATCTGGTTCTGATAGTGCCGTGACTGGTAGAGACAGCTCCAGAGTCAGAGTCAACCCCAGCAAGATCCATCCTGCAGTACTGACACTGACACCAGCAGGACACCACCGCAACAGCAGCATGGTGAGCTCAGCAAACCCACACACTCACAGAGAGAGAGGCTGGTAAATAATCCAGAGGTTTGTGCTGTATCTACGCAGATGGGAGGATAATGGCCGGTAGCTAGTGTTGACAGCCAGGGAATCTCTGGTATGTCGTTCTTTTATCCCTTTCTCAATCTCTCCCTTCTTTTTTCTCTTCCACCCCATCAGCGTCTCCACCCATGTCTTTCTCCTTGGACTGTGTGTGCTGTGCCGTCTGTGTCTGGGCACAGTCTTGCTTACACTCTGCTTCTCCCTCCCTCACTGACAAGCTCACTATTCCTCCCTCCCTCCCACATTCTCCCTCTAGCTACACTGCTACCTGGCTTTCCCTCCCTCCTTCGTTCCTTTCATAGCTCATTTTGGTTACACCTTAACCTCACTTTACTGTTAGACACACACACACACCAGACCCACACCTAGTAACAGGTTCCTATTACCTGTAAGTCTGCATTCTCAAACAATATTTCCACAAGGTTTGGCTGTCTGAGGGACAGCTTAATGGTTCATTTTCTCTGTTACAACACACACCACTCAGAAAGTGCTGACTCCTCTGTGTATGTAGCCGAGTGCTTAAGCATGCACTATTAGGGTGCACAGTGAAACCGCAGCAGAATATCTTACAGCAGTGGACTAGTGTTGAATATTAGACAGTAGATCTATCCACCACCAAGGTTCCAAAATAGATCTTATTGACTGAATTACATTTTCTCTGCTATAAAGACAAAATTATTTGGGATTTTGTGTTTCAGTCGCCACTTGGTTTGGTAAAGCTGAGGGAATTTGGGAAATGTATCCACTCTCAAATTCAGAGGGAGTCATCCAATCCGATCCATCGCAACCTCTGTGAGATGACACGAGATGAAAGACGAGAGCATAATAATTAAGCTCTTCACCTGTGACCTTTGTCAGCATGTGCGAGAAGTCAGAGCCCAGGGATGATATACGAGTTTCCTACTAGTTATTACGTGTTTAATGGGGGCATTTAAGTTGATTTTTCCCAGTCGTAAGTGGTAAATACCACCTTCCCACTTGGTTATGAATGCAGCATGAAAGGCTTTTGTCTCCAGGCACAGCCAATAGAAACAGTTGTTTTGAGTAAAGGCACAGTACTGCATGTCTGTGCAGCACATACTATACACTATACTACCAGTCCATTAGGCTTTCAACAACAACAGTCATCTGAAATGTTACCACTTTAATGCAATTTAATTTTGAAAAGTCATTGGTAGAAAACACAACGTCTCCATTATCTCCAACAGAAAATGTATTATTTGACAGTTTCCCATAAAAAGGTAGGTGCTACATGTATGCAGTCCTGTCGCTGTCCATGCCGTCAATACCAGTTCTTCCATGACTTGTATAACAGTAGAAGGCAGTAAAATGACATTAAAGGAGTCAATTAGTGACATTATTATGACAGGTCACATTGTTTAGAGAGAGATATTGTTGCAGTAACCTGAAGGTCCAATGGGGGGAGCTTGGTTAAATATTTGACAGTGGGAGGGGTTGAATCCACACACACTCACATTGTGCTTTTACACACTCTAACAATCCTTTACACACACACACACACACACAGTTCACTCGTTGGGGATATCGATGACAAGGTCAGCCTCTTCTCCTTCCCCCCTGTCATCGTCTCCTCTGTCTGAGTCTCCGTCGCTCTCTCCCTCCTCCTCCGCGGCATCTCCACTCAGCATCTGCCTGGGCACCCAGTTGAACGAGGCGCTGGATGTGGGAGGGGCAGTCGGGCCCGCTGGGTAGTTGGCTGCTAGAGGGGCCACCACCTAATGGGAAGGAGGTAAAAGGAATAAGGTAGATGGAATGAGAGATGCAATGGAGAAAAGAGAGAGAAGTAGATGACTTGGAAAGCATCCCAAATGGCACCCCATTTCCTTTATAGTGCACTACTTTTGACCAGAGCTCTATGGGGTTGGAATAGGGTTCCATCTGGGATGTAGTTACTCTACTGAGGAAGAATAACCCTTTAAATGAATGGTCAGGAATTGAAAATGAAAAGAGTCCAGGATATTATGGCAGTACATGACTTCATTGATGATGTCCCAATGTTATGGACCTTCCTATAGCCTACTGTAGGCCTGCACCTAACCTGCTATATGTAGTGCAGTTATACTGTAGAAACACCCTCTTCTAGACCCTAACTCAATATCCTACGTGCCACATGTCTGTTCCCTCATCTGTGATCTCCTCCCCTCTCACCTTCCCCGATGTCTCTTTCTTGTGTTTGGGCGCCTTTGTCTTTCTCTCTTTCTTCATTCTCTCAGCTGGTGGAGCCAAATACTCTGGTGGGAAGGGCAACTGCCCGCCACACACACACACAGTCCCCATGTGTCAATTTAACACACGCATACAAACAAATAAACAAACATGCAAACGCATATACGAACAGAAAACACACACACCGTGACAATTTCCAAAACAAACATACACACACATTGTAGGTACAAATACAGCCCCAAAAAATAAAACATGAGAGACAACAAAAGAAACGGAAAACATATAATAAAACAATATTAATAATGCCCCAAATCAAAACAGTGATTATCTTCAGTAATGAGAAAACAATAATGGCAACAATCAATGATGTTCTAGTTATTGATTGTATAGATTCAGTGAGGGGAAGGCGATTATAACTCACTGTGTTGAGGTAGGGGGTACTGCCGGACGACTGGAGAGGGTTCACTCCAGAACGAGAGAGGAGAGAGAGATGGGAGGATGAGGACGAGGGAAGGCCTACGCCAGGGCTACTCCTTCTCCTAAGAGAGTTCAAAAGAGGGACAGTTGAATAAATAGTGAGACAGTGAGAGAGAATGGCAAAGATGGAAAGAGTGCAATTTGAAATATAGTCTGTGTTGCTGGCATGCCACATCCTCACTTCTTTCCTCCGTCTCTCTCCCTGGTGCCCTCTCCTTCACTGTTCTCAGAAGAGGCTGTGGCATCAGAATCTGAAACACAGCATGACAATTAGACACTGTACATCAGCATACTGACATGATCCATACTGAAAATACTCTACAGCAAGGCAGGTAACTGTATGATCAGTATTGGGTGAGCTATGGATAAAAACAGATATTGTGGAGAATGAAACATTCAGACTTGGTGCTTTAGACCTACCTGAGGAGTCCTCGTCCACCCTCTCGTATTGTAACAATCGGTCCAACAGAAAACTGCAAGATAAGAGAAGCCAAGGAACGACCAGTTTTAACTTTGAACATGCTTGTACAGTATGTGTACACATTCAACAGGGGTGCATTTATTAGTAGCACATCACAGTAAAAGGTTTTGCTACAGTGTGACAAAAGAATACACCCAATCTGTCCAAACTAAACAAACTTTGTAGATTCACCCAACCACCTTTTATCTCGGGACACTTTTAGCAGCTTCCTCTGGGATCTTCTGAGCTCTTCCTGAAAACACTCCTGCTCCTAGACGGAGACAAGTAGCGAAATACAACAGTTCAACTCTGTAAATTACAGTTCCTTGGCTAATAGGTGTTATAATAATAACACGTCATTGACAATTGGATGAAAAATTAAGACTCACATAAACCAGGAATTTCAATTTGCGTTTGAGATTTTTGTATTTCTGCTTGTAGTCCACCTCCATATCGGCTTGACCGTTCATTTCTGACGCTGGTTGAACCGTCAGTGGACCTGCTATACAGGTAGGGTAATCGTTAGTGTCGGGGTTATGTTAACTATAGCTAACAGCAGCTTGTTGGCTAGCTCACTGCTAGCCTTTCCAGTGCATTATCGTTGTTTTTTTAAGCTTTTAGCTGGAAGCAGAAGACAAGCAATGGAAAACGCTTGAAAGTGGGATAATAAGGAGACGAAACCATGTGATTATGAAGTTAAATAGCTTGAATTAATTAATGAAAAATCATTCATACCTCTCGTTTGAATGAATATGTGCGACGTGCTCTTTGTTTACGTCTGTTCTTTTTCTTTAGGATTTGGTTGTCATTTCGCGTATACCGCCACCTACTGTACTGGCATGTGAGGCCATTGTGTGCGTGTGCGTGCCATTCTTCTTCTTCTTTAAATTTGTATTGGCGGATATCTACCAACTGAAACGTGCATACACTGCCACCTACTGTACTGGATTGTGAGTCTGGTCAAATCAAATTGTACTAGTCACATGCGCTGAATACAACAGGTGTAGACTTTACAGTGAAATGCTTACTTACGAGCCCCTAACCAACAATGCAGTTTAAAAAAAATACGAATAAGAAATAAGAGTAACAAGTAATTAAAGAGGAGCAGTAAAATAACAATTGCGAGACTATATACAGGGGGGTACCAATACAGAGTCAATGTGCAGGGGCACCAGTTATTTGAGGTAATATGTACATGTAGGTAGAGTTATTAAAGTGACTTATGCATAGATGACAACGGAGAGTATAAGTGGTGTAAAGGGGGGGGGGCACTGCAAATAGTCTGGGTAGCCATTTGACTAGATGTTCAGGAGTCTTATGGGTTGTGGGTAGAATCTGTTTAGAAGCCTCTTGGACCTAGACTTGGCGCTCCAGTACCGCTTGCCGTGCGGTAGCAGAGAGAACAGTCTATGACTAGTGTGGCTGGAGTCTTTGACAATTTGTCACAACCTCCCTATTCATGTATTTCTCTTTTCAACCCTTGTATTTCCGCCTACTGGAGTGTGAATTCATTACACTTTGTGATGTAAAAGGGAAGAGAAAGGACGGGGAAAGGGGAAGAAACTCTACCAACTAACCCTACAGTGGCACCCATTAAATCCTCACCTCACCACTAGTTGGTTGTCATTTTCAAGCTCCTGAAAGTGACTTTTGAAACATTGGGCGGGGCCAGACATAGAGCCAGAATGAAGGAAAATAATCTACCCCCTGCAGCGGTCACATAAATGAAATACATAAACGAGGGATCGAGGCTATTTTATGGAGTGTGAACAATAGGCTAAATCAACCAATGATTATGGCTCAAACAAGATGACCTTGAATACAGAAATATATGGGATACAAAAGCAGCCGCATTTCCTATAGTGAATTGTTCTGTTGCCTATTACAACAAGTGAATCATGTTCAGTGTGTGCACCTCTGTATGTGAGTAATATTGATAATAATGCATTGTGCTAGTGTTCTGTATTCTGTCCACCCACAGTACTGGAGTAGACTACAGTGGTTTGGTTTATGGTGCTGAAGGTGCAGCTTGCTCACTTCAGCAGAGCACACAGCAGTCACATCGTCAGGACCCAGGACAATGAATTATAGATGAGGAACATTCCAGAGATGAGTAATGCTACCTCTGCACACACACCCACAGCCAACCAGCCAGGCTGTGTGTGTGTGCATGGGAGCATGGGTGCATGTGTGTGTATTAGAATGGGAGAGAGGTAGAGGGAGAGAGGGAGGCAAGGAGAAAGTGTGTGTGTGTGTGTGGGGGGGGGGCAGTATGTGTGTTTGTCTCTGAGGGGGAGACTATTGTGAGAGAAAATGCTGACTGCTTGCTTTAATACCAGTGCTCCCCCACTATTTTTTAAATGTTTAATTTCACCTTTATTTAACCAGGTAGGTCAGTTGAGAACAAGTTCTCATTTACAACTGAGACCTGGCCAAGATAAAGCAAAGCAGTGTGACACAAACAACAACACAGAGTTACACATGGAATAAACAAACATGCAGTCAATAACACAATAGAAAAATCTATATACAGTGTGTGCAAATGAGGTAAGATTAGGGAGGTAAGGCAATAAATAGGCCATAGTGGCGAAGTAATTACAATTTAGCAATTAAACACTGGAGTGATAGATGTGCAGAAGATGAATGTGCAAGTAGAGATACTGGGGTGCAAAGGAGCAAATAAATAAATAACAATTATGGGATGAGGTAGTTGGATGGGCTATTTACAGAGGGGCTATGTACAGATGCAGTGATCAGTGAGCTACTCTGACAGCTGATGCTTAAAGTTAGTGAGGGAGATATGAGTCTCCAGCTTCAGTGATTTTTTGCTATTCGTTCCAGTCATTGGCAGCAGAGAGCTGGAAGGAAAGGCGGCCAAATGAGGAATAGGCTTTGGGGGTGACCAGTGAAATAAACCTGCTGGAGCACGCGGGTGGGTGCTGCTATGGTGACCAGTGAGCTGAGATAAGGCGGTGCTTTACCTAGCAAACTTCTAGATGACCTGGAGCCAGTGGGTTTGGCGACGAATATGAAGCGAGGGCCAGCCAATGAGAGCATACAGGTCACAGTGGTGGGTAGGGCATTGGTGACAAAACAGATGGCACTGTGATAGACTGCATCCAATTTGCTGAGTGGAGTGGTGGAGGCTATTTTATAAATGACATTGCTGAAGTAAAGGATCGGTTGGATAGTCAGTTATACGAGGGTATGTTTGGCAGCTTGAGTGAAGGATGCTTTGTTGCGAAATAGTCATAATCTTTATGTCAGGAAGAGAAGGAAGAACAGATGGAAACTGACCTCAGTTTGCCCGACATCTACCAATATTTATGTTCAGTTTACACCAGCATAAAAAAACGACATTGAGAAAAATTTATTTTGAAGACCAGCTCATCAAATAACAAATCATTATTACTCCTTGTGGCCATTAAGATATACTTTATAGTCCCTACAGGATGGACATTTTATCTAACCCCCCGGATACACCAGCATTTTATTGTTTACAGTTGTCATACTGCCCTCTCCATACGCCCTAGTTACGTTAGTACAAAACCAACATAGGCCTACCAAAATAAATACACAGCCTCTCTCTCCTATCCCTTCCAGGCAAACCCCTCCCTATGAAAAACAGATATCCCCCTACATCCCGACCCACTGCCTGATTCTATCCCCTGACCGATTCCCTCTTTTGTTTCCAGAACAGCAGACAGAAATAGAATCTTCTCCACCGTGCAATGCCATAAATCGCTGCTGCATGCCTGCCTGCCGGTCCATCCTGGCCAGCAGCTGCGGCTCCCTCCCTCCCTCCCTCCCTGCCTCCCTGCCTCCCTCCCTGCCTCCCTCCCTCCCTCCCTGCCTCCCTCCCTCCCTCCCTGCCTCCCTGCCTCCCTCCCTCCCTCCCTGCCTCCCTGCCTCCCTCCCTGCCTCCCTGCCTCCCTCCCTGCCTCCCTCCCTCCCCCTGCCTCCCTCCCTGCCTCCCTCCCTGCCTCCCTCCCTCCCTCTGTTTCTCCTCAGTGTTAATGGACCCTAGTCTTCAGCCAAGCTGCGTTTGGAGAGAGAGGGAGAAGGCTGCTGTCGGATGGTATTTGATGGTGACCCTTGTCTGTTTAATTGTTTCTAGATAAATCTCCATCTGACTGGTTGGATGTATGTATGACACTCATTCTCTCTTCATGCTAATTGTTTTGATGACCTCAGAGAGGGTATCTCTTCCTATTGGTTTCTCTCTCCATATCTGCTCTCTGTCTATCTGTCTCTCTCTGTCTCTCTCTGTCTGTGTCTCTCTCTGTCTATCTGTCTCTCTCTGTGTGTCTCTCTCTGTCTATCGGTCTCTCTCTCTCTGTACTTCTCTGTCTATCTCTATCTCTCTGTCTATCTCTCTCTAATTTATAATTTTCTCTTTCCATGTCCTTCAAT